>NC_091151.1:18925888-19003388 GCF_040958095.1 Procambarus clarkii | reverse complement strand
CTTCCCATCCTTTTCCATCTCGTAAGTGAAACGCAACACAGAATTCCGCTCAAATGCCTCTTTCAGCTCTTGCAGATGTTTGACATCAGGTACCTGCGTGAAAATGTCGTCAACATACCTGCAGTATATGGCCGGTTTCAAGTTCATGTCGACTAAGACCTTCTGTTCGATGGTACCCATGTAGAAGTTCGCAAACAGGACACCTAGGGGAGAACCCATGGCGACCCCATCTACTTGCTTATACATGTGCCCATCTGGGCTCAAGAAGGGTGCCTCTTTAGTACAAGCTTGGAGGAGTTTGCTTAGAATGTTTTCTGGTATGTCAAGAGGAGTACAGGCCGGATCACGATACACTCTGTCCGCTATCTTCCCGATTGTTTCATCCACAGGTACGTTGGTAAACAGTGATTCTACGTCCAACGAGGCTCTTATCCCTGCGGCCTGTGTTCCCCGCAGTAAGTCAACAAATTCCTTTGGAGACTTCAGGCTGAAGGCGTAAGGGACATAAGGGGTCAGCAAGCAGTTGAGTCGCTTTGCCAGTCTGTACGTAGGTGTGGGTATCTGGCTGATGATTGGCCGAAGTGGGTTTCCAGGCTTTTGTGTCTTGACATTTCCATACGCATACCCTGGTTTGTTTCCCCAATAATCTTTGGCAGGTGGAGTCCGGATGAAAAGAAACATAAGAAATATTGAGAAAATTCGTGTTAGAATTATTAATCTTACTTTTTCGGTCATATTTAATAATATATGTTTACAAGAAAGACTGCTACCAAAATATACTAATATATATATATATATATATATATATATATATATGTATATATATATATATATATATATATATGTATATATATATATATATATATATATATATATATATATATATATATATATATATATATATATATATATATATATATATATATATATATATATATATATATATATATATATATATATATGACAATGTCAAACCATGGAGGAAAAATGAAACAGGAATTTCCTTAAGTACTTTCGTATATTAATACATCTTCACTCCTGAAGATGTAATAATATACGAAAGTACTTAAGGAAATTCCTGTTTCATTTTTCCTCCGTGGTTTGACATTGTCACATTTTTAATCACGTGTTTATTTTCGTGTTATACACACATATCTATATATATATATATCTATACATATCTATATATATATATAATATATATATATATATATATATATATATATATATATATATATATATATATATATATATATATATATATATATATATATATATATATATATATATACATATGTTTGGCAACATATGTCTAGCCACCCCTGCAAGGAGAGACAAAACCTTAGCTGCCTCAGTCATCAAAGCTATAAATGATTTTCCCAGGGAGGACAACCAGGTGCGCCTTCCCACTCGCGCGAGAAACACACAATGCAGGAAGAGCAACAGTGGCATATCCGAGACATCAAAAATCAGAACATCAGTCACCAAGAAAATAGAAGTAGGAAACACTATTGGCGCAGTACGAGTCATCACCAGTGAGGACTCAATTGCCGACAGAGATGCCGCAACAGCTCAAGCCCTAAGGGAGAAACACCCACCCAGGGCTCCGCGTGAGGACGACATTGTACAAGTGGGGGCTACCGGAGCAGAACCTCTCTGGGTGGCTGAATCTGTGGTCCATAAAGCAGCCTTGTCCTTCCCTACAGGATCAGCTGGTGGGTTCACAGGACTAAAACCCAACCACCTCAAGCAAATGCTCAACCCTGCACTGGGTGACATTGCAAAGAACCTCTTGGTGGAACTAACCAGATTCACCAACACATGTCTAGCTGGCAACATACCAGCGTCCATAAGACCTATCTTTTTTGGAGCATCTCTCTGTGCTCTAAAGAAAAAGGATGGAGGGATCAGGCCAATAGCTGTGGGCAATTCTCTCCGGCGTCTCGTCGCAAAGGCAGCTGCAAGAACAGTTAGTGATGCAGCGGCCAACATGCTGAAGCCAAAACAGCTCGGGTTTGGCATTCCACAAGGGTGTGAGGCGGCAGCCCATGCAGCTCGAGCCTTCATCGCCAACATCACAGACGAAAAGGCCCTTATCAAGCTAGATTTCAAAAATGCCTTCAATTTGGTGCGGAGGGATGCTGTACTCCGTGCGGTTCATAGTCATTTCCCTTCCCTCTACCCTTTTGTACATTCATGCTACAGTATGGATCTTAAGCTACTTTTTGGCGAACATGAAATTGACTCGCGAGAAGGCGTCCAACAGGGTGACCCCCTTGCTCCTCTCCTTTTCTGCTTAGTCATCAAACAAGTCACAGAGGTCCTGTCCAGCGAGCTTAACATCTGGTTCTTGGATGATGGTACCCTAGCTGGTTCCCAAGACTCCCTCGTGGAGGACATCAGAAAAATCCAGGAGCAAGGTGCAGTTTTAGGCCTCACCCTGAACCCTTCTAAATGTGAAATAATATGTTCCAACCAGGGCATCGTAGAGAGAATAGAGGGTCTTCTGCCAAATATCCATAAAACTAAACCTGAAGACAGCACACTCCTAGGAGCTCCCCTGGGGTTGAAAGCCATCGATGAGGTCCTTGATAAGAAAATCGCCGACCTTAAGAGGATGGATGGGAGGATTGAGGATATTGATGCTCATGATGCACTCTACCTCATCACCAGATGTCTGTCCCTCCCCAGGTTAACCTACTTTCTGAGGTGTTCACCATCTTACAGTAGCCAAAAACTAAGTGAGTATGACCGGTTACTGAAATCAATGCTAGAAAAAGCCCTTAACCTCTCTCTCGATGACCTACAGTGGAAACAAGCCTCTCTTCCCGTAAGACTTGGGGGCCTCGGAGTTCGAACAGCAACGCAAATCGCTGTTCCAGCCTTCCTGTCCTCCTTATCAGCATCCGACGACCTTGTGAAGGAAATTCTACCTGCCCACTTACATCAGCTGGCAGGTGTATATGATCCCAATTTTACACGCTGTGCCACAGAGTGGGCCTCTCGTGCAGGCCAATCACCTCAACCACCATCCCCAAAAGCCCACAAGCAATCCAGCTTGGATGGTCCCATTGTAGACCAAGTTGCTGCAGAGTGCCTGGGTGCTGCAACAACACAACACGACATTGCTCGCCTCACAGCAGTAGCAGCACCACATGCAGGGGATTTCCTGTTAGCAACCCCAATGTCGGCAACTGGCACGCGTCTCACACCACACGCCCTCCGAATTGCTGTGGCCCTCCGCCTTGCTGCCCCAATCCACACCAGATATAGGTGTATTTGCGGCGAGGTGGTGGCTGACAGGTACGGCCACCATGGCCTACTCTGCCAAAGCACAGGGGGATGGCACTCGAGGCACAGTGAAGTTAACGACATCATCAAGAGGAGCCTCACCACAGCTGGATGCCTAGCTGAAAGAGAGCCCCGTTACCTAACGCCCCGTAACTCTGATGCTCTTATTGGTCGCCCGGATGGTATCACAGTGAACCCCTGGAAGAATGGCAAGCAGTTGGTATGGGACTACACGTGCGTATCAACCCTGGCTAACACCTACATTAACCTCAGTGTTGCACAACCAGGTGGCGCTGCCACCCACAGGGAAGCAGCCAAATCCCGTAAGTATAGAGAACTGGATCACCACTACAATTTTGTCCCCATTGCTTCTGAGACACTCGGCGCCTGGGGTAAAAGTGCTACCAGTTTTTTGAAGGAACTGGGTTCTAGGCTCATTGAAACAACAAGGGACCCGAGAGCTGCAAGCTTTCTTTTCCAGCGCCTCAGTGTGGCGATACAGAGGGGAAATGCGCACTGCATCCAGGGTTCCTGCCCGCCATCTGAGGAGCTGGAGGAACTCGACAACCTATGACAACCATCTTTGTAACCCATATGTAACTCCTTTTTTGTAACAAAGTTCAAATAAAGTAAATATATATGTGTACATACAAAAGAATGGGGGTGGTAGGAGAAGATAATATTAGTGTTCAGTGAGAAACCACAAGGTCTCCTCTGAATACTTTTTATTTTCTTCTCCGAGGCAATGGGTCCCCACATTGGCACCAGAGGTGGTACCCTCACAAACTTTCTCTCTCTCTCTCTCTCTCTCTCTCTCTCTCTCTCTCTCCTCTCTCTCTCTCTCTCTCTCTCTCTCTCTCTCTCTCTCTCTCTCTCTCTCTCTCTCTCTCTCTCTCTCTCTCTCTCTCTCTCTCTCTCTCTCTCTCTCTCTCTCTCTCTCTCTCTCTCTCTCTCTCTCTCTCTCTCTCTCTCTCTCTCTCTCTCTCTCTCTCTCTCTCTCTCTCTCTCTCTCTCTCTCTCTCTCTCTCTCTCTCTCTCTCTCTCTCTCTCTCTCTCTCTCTCTCTCTCTCTCTCTCTCTCTCTCTCTCTCTCTCTCTCTCTCTCTCTCTCTCTCTCTCTCTCTCTCTCTCTCTCTCTCTCTCTCTCTCTCTCTCTCTCTCTCTCTCTCTCTCTCTCTCTCTCTCTCTCTCTCTCTCTCTCTCTCTCTCTCTCTCTCTCTCTCTCTCTCTCTCTCTCTCTCTCTCTCTCTCTCTCTCTCTCTCTCTCTCTCTCTCTCTCTCTCTCTCTCTCTCTCTCTCTCTCTCTCTCTCTCTCTCTCTCTCTCTCTCTCTCTCTCTCTCTCTCTCTCTCTCTCTCTCTCTCTCTCTCTCTCTCTCTCTCTCTCTCTCTCTCTCTCTCTCTCTCTCTCTCTCTCTCTCTCTCTCTCTCTCTCTCTCTCTCTCTCTCTCTCTCTCTCTCTCTCTCTCTCTCTCTCTCTCTCTCTCTCTCTCTCTCTCTCTCTCTCTCTCTCTCTCTCTCTCTCTCTCTCTCTCTCTCTCTCTCTCTCTCTCTCTCTCTCTCTCTCTCTCTCTCTCTCTCTCTCTCTCTCTCTCTCTCTCTCTCTCTCTCTCTCTCTCTCTCTCTCTCTCTCTCTCTCTCTCTCTCTCTCTCTCTCTCTCTCTCTCTCTCTCTCTCTCTCTCTCTCTCTCTCTCTCTCTCTCTCTCTCTCTCTCTCTCTCTCTCTCTCTCTCTCTCTCTCTCTCTCTCTCTCTCTCTCTCTCTCTCTCTCTCTCTCTCTCTCTCTCTCTCTCTCTCTCTCTCTCTCTCTCTCTCTCTCTCTCTCTCTCTCTCTCTCTCTCTCTCTCTCTCTCTCTCTCTCTCTCTCTCTCTCTCTCTCTCTCTCTCTCTCTCTCTCTCTCTCTCTCTCTCTCTCTCTCTCTCTCTCTCTCTCTCTCTCTCTCTCTCTCTCTCTCTCTCTCTCTCTCTCTCTCTCTCTCTCTCTCTCTCTCTCTCTCTCTCTCTCTCTCTCTCTCTCTCTCTCTCTCTCTCTCTCTCTCTCTCTCTCTCTCTCTCTCTCTCTCTCTCTCTCTCTCTCTCTCTCTCTCTCTCTCTCTCTCTCTCTCTCTCTCTCTCTCTCTCTCTCTCTCTCTCTCTCTCTCTCTCTCTCTCTCTCTCTCTCTCTCTCTCTATATATATATATATATTAGTATATTTTGGTAGCAGTCTTTCCTGTAGATATATATTATTAAATATGACCGAAAAAGTAAGATTAATAATTCTAACACGAATGTTCTCGATCTTTCTTATGTTTCTTTTCACTGTTGATGGTAATTGAAAAATCAATTCTCCAAAATTCATTTTTATTCATGGGCACCTACTTGTACTTAGTTTTCTATTCATTAAACATGTCTTATTCTTTGTGGAGTGATGTCTAACCTAAACAAAATGCCATTTACTTTGAGCCTCGTTGCTTATGTTACATGCGTCTGAAAGTTTCACTCTCTGGCTTCATCTAGTTTAGTGCTCCATGTATCTTCATTGCCAAGTAAATATATGTTTCTCATTCAATTCATAGGTTGTTGAAATTAATCATGACTATGATATCTCATTCAAATACTGTAGAGACATCCGCCACTTGATATGTGCTTGTAGTTGCCTTGTATCCTCTTATTCCTATATATGTAGGTATTTATGAGTTGCATGTTGGTGAGGATATGAAAAAGGTTAGTCCTAAACATTACATGTAATACTCAAATTGAGTGTATTTGTTTTAACAAATACTTTAGTTATTTCATTTATGCACTCACTATCCAATGGCAGTACATGTGCTTATAATTGAAAATGTGCTTGCACACCTTGTATATGTGATTGGTGGCTAACCAATCTCCCACTTGCAACCATGTCTACCGACAGGTGGTAATTTGGCAATTGAGGAGAAGGTGAACATGAGTGAAGCGGAGGCGCGTCACAGGGCAGGAGTGATGCAGGGCGGGTTCTCCTCGCCCCAGCACTGTGTAGCCAGATGGTCCCTCGCTGTAATTGTGCCATACAGGAATAGGGAAACCCAGGTTTGTATTCACTGATTTGTTTTGTGGTTCTCAGTTTTCTGTTATCATTGTTGCTCTTCTTTAAAGCTTTTAATGACCCAACTACCTATTATTATGAAATAAGTTTTCTTTAATCCCAAGATGACGCCTGTTATGACCTTTCTTTGCCAATAATTCGGGTTCTTTTCGTCTCTCTTTCTATAAGGCGTCAGTGCCTCTTTCTTCACAGATCCAACCCCAAGTGAGGGTGAAGTTATCAAGAACTGAGCAGTTTTTTCACTATTATTATTTTCTACCACAGACGTGGCCACGCATTAACAATGCTAACCGCAATATATATACATTTTCCTCTGTGACAACCAAACGGGGGTTAAACAACACTAGACAAAAACCAAACCTAACCGAACCTAACCTATGTCAATATATGCACAATATGATAATATATTATAATATAAATTTATATTTGAGAAAATTCCTGTTTTGAATGAACAACATGTAAAAATTTATCAATGCGTCTTTGGGGTCGACCGCTGGATGAAATGGACTTGAGTCGAGGACGGGTTACACAGTTTACATATGGTCAGGTCAACATCAGAAACGTGGTAAAAACTCCCAGTTATTTCCTATATAACATATAATTCTTATTATATGTTATTATTCATTAACTGAGTTTTGGAGGAACCGCTCCTGTGACAGGTAAGTCCACTACGGGCTTATTATAGCCCGTGTTGTATGAAACTTTTTGTTCCGAATAGCTAAATCTAAAATAACAAACAATTGCTTAATAGCTCACCAAATTGTTTAAGAAAGTAATGCGCAGACTAATTTAATTCTTCTTTAGTGTGCCATAAAATATTTACAATTTTCTTTGATTTCTGAGAAAGAAAACTTAAAAGATGAGGAACACTTCTATCAAAGTATTAGGAATGTTCAAGACAAAAATCAGAATTTAATTAATATGAAACTCTGCAGATCTAAGAAAGTTGTATGAATATTTCTTCAAGATAGAGTGGGTACTTTTGACAAGCCACCGACTTCCGGTCCCCGTTGAGGCCACTAGAGAAATAATAATTCATTTTACTAATTATTCTTTTTTATTCTTAATTAATTATTCTTTTATAATAATTATTATAATAATTATAATTATAATAAGAAATAATTATTCTTTTTACCCATTAGTTTTAAGCTTTAGTCATTAATGTTTTTCCTGCCCGAAACGCTTTGCGTAATAGTGGCTTTAGGCATTGTATGTACTAGCTCTATCTATTAATCCAACAAACTTTGTAAAATCTCTTTATGTATGTACCTTACCTAAATAAAAATTATTATTATTATTATTATTATTATAATTCACTGCGTCTGGGGACAGGAATCCAGAGTGTATGCATCCACGTTTGGCTTTTATCGAGGCCAAACTTTAATCTTAATTTTCTCCAGAAAACGACACACCAAATCGTTTAACAACCAGCCACCCATTCACTGCTGGATGAACATAGACTACAGTTAATGACTGCCGCCCAGTCAAACCTACCGGCCAAGATTCGAACCCAGGCCAAAAAGCGCTCATGAAGCGCTAGACGAGTGCCTTACCACTGCGCCACAAAGACTGTACCTGGCAAGTGTGACTGCACTGTTTCTCTCTTACTAGCAAGACGTATCACGTGAAAGATGCCAGGTGGTTATGCTCAGGCTTGGTCAGGAAGGGGGGGGGGGTCATGCCAGGTGGTTATGCTCAGGCTTGGTCAGGAGGGGGGGGGGGTCATGCCAGGTGGTTATGCTCAGGCTTGGTCAGGAGAGGGGGGGGGGGGTCATGCCAGGTGGTTATGCTCAGGCTTGGTCAGGAGGGGGGGGGGGTCATGCCAGGTGGTTATGCTCAGGCTTGGTCAGGAGGGGGGGGGTCATGCCAGGTGGTTATGCTCAGGCTTGGTCAGGAGGGGGGGGGGTCAATGAATGGTCACAGAGGGCCAACTTTCATAAAAATGCTACCAATTACCTTTTATTCAATCAATATAATTTGTCATTCTTTTCTGTAAGTATATAACTTACACTACATGTGCACATGTATACACATGTACATGTGTATACATGTACATGTGTATAGAAATGCATAAATCATAGGCATTTATCACCGAGTAATACCTAGTGAACAGTTCAAAATGGGGCCTACATATTATATCTGGTCTGGGCCTATTACCAGCTTTGCTCAGTCCGACATTTACGCTGACACTGTTAATGGTGACACTGTCAGTGGCAAGGAGTCAGCGGGGCGGGACATTTGATTTGGGATAAGATTGACTTGTCACCAGTCTCCATGGTGTAGTGGTAAGACACTCGCCTGGCGTTCTGCAAGCGCTTTGTCATGGGTTCGTATCCTGGCCGGGGAGGATTTACTGGGCGCAAATCCTTAACTGTAGCCTCTGTTTAACTCAACAGTAAAATGTGTACTTGGTTGTAACAACGATTCTTCGCGGCAGGGATCGTATTCCAAGGACCTGCCCGAAACGCTACGCGTACTAGTGGCTGTACAAGAATGTAACAACTCTTGTATATATCTATAAAAAAAAAAAAGATTCAGCCAAAAATGAACTTGCTGATGGAAGATGAACCCAGCTGAACCTGGCAGTCCTAATGCCACTGGGAAAGCTCTCATCGTGGGCAATGAAACAATTACTGGTAAATTAGTCAATGATGAACTAGGTAAAAAGTTGGATAGAATGTTTGGGGTCAGTGTTTCATTGATAGAGCTGACACATCAGTATAGATACTAACACCTGATGCAGAC
Organism: Procambarus clarkii; assembly: GCF_040958095.1. Taxonomy (NCBI): domain Eukaryota; kingdom Metazoa; phylum Arthropoda; class Malacostraca; order Decapoda; family Cambaridae; genus Procambarus; species Procambarus clarkii. The sequence goes on along the minus strand of NC_091151.1, from coordinate 18,994,289 downwards.
CGACATATTCTGGCAGCAGAAGCAGCATCACTGATGCTAGCAGCAACACTGATGCTGGCAGCAACACTGATGCTAGCAGCAACACTGATGCTGGCAGCAACACTGATGCTAGCAGCAACACTGATGCTGGCAGCAACACTGATGCTGGCAGCAACACTGATGCTGGAAGCAACACTGATGCTGGCAGCAACACTGATGCTGGCAGCAACACTGATGCTAGCAGCAACACTGATGTCAGCAGCAACACTGATGCTGGCAGCAACACTGATGTCAGCAGCAACACTGATGCTGGCAGCAACACTGATGTCAGCAGCAACACTGATGTCAGCAGCAACACTGATGTCAGCAGCAACACTGATTTCAGCAGCAACACTTATGTCAGCACCATCACTGATGTCAACAGCAACACTGATGTCAGCAGCAACACTGATGTCAACAACAACACTGATACTAGCAGACAACACTAATGCTAGCAGTATCAGTGTTGTTAGCAGCAGCAGCATCTGGGTTGTTATTCTCATTAACATCTAGCCAATAGACGTTTGGTGAGTGCATGGTTGAGACTAAAGGTCTAGATCTAAGATTATAAGTGCTGGCAAGCGGAAGGTCTACGTCAAGTGGTCTGTCAACCACAATAGGTGGTGTCCCTATAGAAGAATCTGTCTGGGCTTGGTCATTGTCATCTTTTGCATCAGACTCACCAGCAGTAATTTTAGCTAACTTCATATGGTATAAATATTCGTTTATAAATTATCTTGTTAACAAATTCTTAAGTCTGTACTTGTTAATCTTGATAAGCTCTATTACCTTATATGGACCTAAAAATTTCTTAGTTAACTTGTACATAGGGCAAGACCTGCGTTCGTTAAGTACCATTACTACAGATCCGACAGTCATCTTACTGGACTTAGCTTGAGTATTCCTTTGCTCGAGTAAACTCCGCAGTTGTCTTGGACAAGTGTTCTCATATTTTCTTAAAGACTGGTTGCATTTGTCAATGCATTACTTGAAAAAAAAACATCTAGGTTATACAAAGGAGTAGGGGGGTGAATTGATCACTTCATTAGGAAGAATCTTATATGTACCATAAAGAATAGCATGAGGCGTGTCTCCTGTAGAAGCATTAATTGAAGAGTGTATGGCATACTGAATTAAGGATATGAACTCATCCCAATTACTGTTATCAAAAATCAATGTGACTCTCAAGGCATCTAACACTTTTCTGTTTGTACGCTCTGCATAGTCTGTTTGTATGCTCTGCAAACCTAGTACTTGCTGGGTTATATGGCATAATACTACATTTTTTAATGTTATATAATTCACACAAACTAGTTAAGAAACTATTACTGATCTCGGGACCATTATCTGAGAGAATTACTTTTTGCATACTATATCTACAAATTATTTGGTCATGGAATGCACTGGCTATAGTTTCTGCTGTTTTGTTCAGGATAGGAACTAGTTCGCTATAATGTGAAAATTTTTCAACCATTACAAGCAAGTGTTTGTTACCTTTTTCAGTTTCTGCAAAATTTGTCAACAAATATATTGATACTCATTCCCAAGGGGCTTTAGTTGCTGGGTACACATGAATTGGGTTAGGTCCAATGATGTGTCCCTTGTACTGTAAGCAGGTTAAACTTCTGTCAATATAATGAGCAATCTCTTTAGCCTTTTGGGCCAAAAATACTTCAATCGACCTTACTGGAGTGTACGATCCTTTCCTGGATGTGCATTTACAGGAGCATCATGGATAATCTTTAACACAGTTGGTACCAAGACAGCTGGAACAACTAACTGATAACACTTCCTTGCGGGTGTCCCTAGCTTTACTATTCTACTCAGTAAATTGTCTAACATCACTAGTTCTTTCAATGTTACTGAGGGCTTGTGAATCCGACGAGTATCTTGCTAAATCAAAAACTTAATGACAGGTGCCCATATGTGGTCTTGTTTTTGTTCTGTCTCTACTACTATAGCATCTCATGCTGGGTAATTTAACTCGATATGCAGCTATGTGTTAAGAAAATGCATCAGCTACAACACTTTGTTTTCCTGGGATATTCCCAAATGAAGGATTAAATTCTTGAATTGTGAGTAAATATCTGGTTGATGATCTGTACGAACATGAACTGGGTATGTTGACCAGACCACACACTAGAGGGTGAAGGGACGACGACGTTTTGGTCCGCCCTGGACCATTCTCAAGTCGATTCTCACAATCGACTTGAGAATGGTCCAGGAGGGACCGAAACGTCGTCGTCCCTTCACCTTCTAGTGTGTGGTCTGGTCAACATATTTCAGCCACGTTATTGTGACTCATCGCCTGCATGAACTAGGTAAATTGTATTCCTGAAATGTTTAAAAGCCCATACAACTGCTAGAGCTTCACGCTCTGTTGCACCATAATTTTTCTTTTCCTTAGACAATGTACAACTAGTTGAGCTATTGCATGATCTCTGTGACCTTCAGTTTGAAGTAATGCTGCACCTAAGCCTATTTCACTAGCATCTGTGACCAATATAAAAGGTTTAGAAAAATCTGGGTACCTATGGACAGGTGACGAGATGAATGCTTCTTTGAGCTTCCTGAAAGACTGTTCTTGGGCTTCTTCCCAAACAAAGGGTTCATCGTTTCTTTGCAACTTGAAAAGTGGAGTGGCTATTGTAGAGAATCCAGCAATAGACGAACGATAAAATCCTACAAAACCTGTAAACTGCCTCACGGCTTCTGCAGTACGAGGCATTGGAAAATCACGGGCAGCAATAATTTTTTATTCATTTAAGGTAATGCCTGAAGAGGTGACTGCATGACCTAGGAAATTAATCTTCTCCTTTAAAAATGAGCACTTTGAGAGTTTTATTTTTAAATTTGCTTCTACGAGCTTTGCAAGTACTTTCTCAAGGTTCTGGAAGTGAGTCTGAATACCAAAAGAGTACTACCTATCAATGTACTAAATAGCCTTGTCATGAGCCTTGAAAACGCGAAAGAAATCCTTAAATTCTGGCCATGACTGGAGGTTAACAATGGTTTTCTCATTATCTACAAAATGAGAATCACCTTTGGTGGAGTCAAAACTTAACCTAGCAATTGCCAAGTAGTCATCATCAGAAGGTTCTGAGAAATGCACTTTGGCCTTTGCTTCCACTTTGCTAAACCATGATTCCAATACGTGAGATACTCCAGCAAAAAGTAGAATAGCCATCTGTATGGAGCGCTGGACATTAGTACGAGCAACTGCTCCATTTGAGTCAGAAGGAGTTGCAACAGTTGCAGGCATTGTCACTAACTTAGTGTGTGCTGTCGGAAAATCCGACACCATTTAATATATCATACAGACAGATAATTGCTGCTGTATTACCAACAAGTTACCCATAGAAAACGTAACTTGTAGTGGAATTACCGTCTATAGAAAACGGGATATCATTACCACATACTATTATAATTCACCACCTATTATGGGGGGAATTATTCTTAAATACATTAGTCTTTGGACTTTACCATCATAAAACATCTCATATAAATTAACTTAATTATCAATATTAAAGTAGAGTAAATGTGACCCTTCTATCACTATTTGACATCTGGACAATGTAAGCCAGGCGTCAGTGGGGAAGGAGGGCAGCCATTGTTGTTGATACTAGACCAGAGGCTCCAGGGAGCAAATTCGGCTCCTGTTAAATTTACTTGGACGTAGTGTTATGGAAACCAAAGGTGTACCATTTTCAACACGCTGTCATCAAATCAAGTTAAGTGTTCTTTCCGAAACCCATTATCTATCATTAGTGGCCATTAATGTCATTGGGTAGGGTTAGCCAGTTAGAGCACGACATAGCCTCAAACTAAAGGTAATTAAGCCAGGTCTTTAAGGTTCCATGTACAGTGTTTTCTCTGATATAGCTTGTCATATATAGGTATCTGGCTTTACAGCTAGTGCCCTTTTGACAGGTCAAGACGAGGAAGACTTTGTGCACCAGTTACTGGGTGATGGAAGCTACCTCAAAGAGGATAATTTGGTGTCTACACCCTTGTTATACCTGGTGGACTAACCTGCTGTACTATAAGATAAGGAACCTTTTCAATGTATGTAGTTAATACTGTAGTTTGATTGGCTGCATATATATAAATTAATTAATATACACCCCCCTAATGTGTAGAGGATCGATTTGTGAGATTAAGAGATTATTGCAGAAATACAGTCCACTTATCATTATACAAATTGCTATCGAAGTATATAAATTAACATAAATATAAATTCATATAAATTAAATAAATATAAATCTCACAGGTCGGTTCCCACATTATTTGGACCTTCAGAACCGGATTATTCGGTCCTTTGAACCCACATTTGGTCATCTTAGTACCGGATGAACCAGTTAACCAGTGGATTCATTAAATATACTAGTGCAGTGTGATTAAACAAAGCCAGCAGTCAATGACGGCGGCGTTGACTCGTGCGAGTTCACGAGCCCCGCTCAGTTCAGATCAGCCTTAGTCAGCGGTTTCATGCACACCCACAGATTTGGTGGAGTGTTATTCTGTGAAATGACAGCGCTAATATTGAAGCCAGCCAAAGTAGTGGCTGTGGTGTCGCGTGATTGTTCACGGATTTCGTGGTGTTAAATTTCGCGAGAGATTATCCACGAATTTTGTGGAGTTTATTTTGCGAGGTCACTAATAATATTTAATACTTCTTGATAATATTAGAAGTTTCATAGAGGCTAATTAAGAGGCTATTATCAATAATTGTGTATATTATTTCTCCAAAATAGAGAATCATTTAATATATATTGCACTAGTGATCACAGTATAATATTTACTAATTGCCAACCCACAACAGGGTAGGATATTTAAAATTGACTAGTTGAACTATTATTGTTCATCCTAGTCCCATTATTACCATAGTCAGTTGTACTATATTCAACAACCTAACACCATTAATGAATGGTCCAGACCCTATTTTGGGTGTAATTTTTATCAACTCGAGTTGAGTTGTGTATATAATAATTTACTTATGATCATTACACCTTTGAGTGATTAATTAGTGTCTCTACCATCCTAGGGTGATATAGAAGAGCTAACCTAAAGGTACTTCCCGTGACACTGGTTTATCACTCAAATCATTAGAGTGTATGATTGTATATATATAATGTGTATTAATTTTAAGTGCTAACCTCTAGTAGAGGTAGGATTATTGCCTAGTGAGTGCAGAATTTACCCTAGGCTACCATTAGTGTTTGTTCAGTATTATGAGCAGCCCAAGTACAAGTCCCACAAGGCTTCACCAACGAGCCAGTATGGATAATGCAGGGAGAATGAAAAGAACCCTTGCAGGTCTTAAAGGCCACTTAACAAGACAGATCAAGAAATGTGAAGATTTGTCACAACAATCTCAAGTTGATTATGCTGACCTGGAAAGCTATTATCAAGCAGCTGCAGGTAAATTTGAGCAAATCAAATGTCAAATAGCAACATATGTGGCTGAACTTGCCAACACCAATTTATCAGAAACAGAAATAGACGACATTATGGTTGATCTTGCGAATTATGAAGATCACACTCAGGCCACGTTACAGCCTTATGTCAAATTAATTGCCCAGAACAAGGCAACAGCAACAACAACAACAGTTGCATCTAATACGAGTCAAGCAGAAGCTCGACTCCCTCCAATTAATTTACCCACTTTCTCAGGAAAAGATGAGGAAGATTTTGACGAATTTTGGAACAAATTCGTTGACCTTGTAGACTCAAAACAATCTTTACCAAAGAGTAGTAAATTCTCTTATTTGCAAGGCCAATTATCAGGTGAGGCTAAAACAGTAGTATCCCATCTGAGATTAACTAATGACGGCTATGATCTGGCAGTACAACTCCTCAAGGATAATTATGCTGATCCAGAAGTAAGAACATCACATTTAGTTCATGAGCTGTTGCATTTACCCCCACCGGAGGCTTCAGCTGATTCACTCCAAGTCTTCAAGCTGGAGGTAGAATCATTGATCAATGCCCTCAGCCTGACAGCAGATACAAACGGGGCTGAGTGGGTCTTGAAAATAATTGTCCAGGAGAAAATACCTAGGGACATATTGAGACAAATGAGTGCTCATTACAATAAAAGTATCTTATCCATGAATGAAATATCTGAAGGTTTAAAGTCAGTAGTTCATCAATTACGAACACATGACAAATTAAAACCACCAAGTAAACCCTCAGAAACCAATAATAGTAAACCACAGAGTACCAAAGGTACTCCAAATCAATCTAGACAATATAATTCAACACCAAAGTGGAACAGTGGCAGTGTGGGCGTATATGCAGTGGGACCCTCCAAGCCTATAGTTACTGTGTCACCCAAGAACGTGACACCAAAGGGTACTGGAAGCTATGGAACATGTTTGTTCTGCAATGAGAAACATTCAATGTACCACTGCCCTAATTTTCCTGATAGTGACGCCCGTGTTGAGCGACTCAAAGATTTGCAACATTGCACGAGGTGCCTCAGGAAACATAACATCAACGACTGTGATACCCAATTACACATCTGTAATAGGTGTAACAAAGGTCAGCACCATGCAGCATTGTGCAGAGACACCAAAACAACGTCTCCAAACCCCAAGGTGGAAGATAGCATTCCCACCACAGTACAGTACTGCAAGGTGCAACAAACAAAGAGTGTCCAATCGGCAAAGTCTAAAGGTAATACGACTTTGCCTACTGCCCAAATTACCATCCTGAATAAGAGGGCCAAGGTCCATACCCGTGGGTTGTTTGACCAAGGATCCCAGAGAACATATATTACTAAAAAGCTGGCAGATGAATTACAATTAAGGCCTGTAGCCCAGATGTCATTCAACATCTCAGGGTTTGTAACAGATGCAGGACCTCAAGTCTACCAGGTGGTACAACCATCAGTACGTTTAGGCAGGTACGTCTGTCGAGTACAAGCCATTGTGGTGGACAAAATACCAGTAGACCTACAAGTTCAAGGTCTGAGAGCCACAGCCAAATTCCTGAGAAATAGAGGAATAAAATTGGCAGATAATATTAAGTCTGATCACCTCACCGACTTCGGTCTCCTTGTAGGGACAGACTATTGCCATCGATTCATCGGTAGCCCTACTAAATATCAGGGTATAACCATGTTAAACTCTGCAGGAGGTAAATTACTCTCAGGCCCAGTATCAAGCCTGAGGAGACCTATGCCTGCAGATAAACAATACTAGTAGAAATCTAAATTTGTCAGCTGATTATATTTCTCCAGTAGCATTATACTAAGGAGATTACAGCTGACTATACCAACAGAGGTTGATGTTAGTATCATCATTTGAAGCTGAAGATGAGTTCATGAGGCCTCAGTGGCAAATCAGTGAACAGTAGCCTAAACAGCTACAAGTCACTGCGACCAATGTCACTGAACCCACTGCAGTCTCAGAACCATACTTTACTTTAATGATGAGCTATTCAATCTTCTGAATCAATTAACTAAATTAAACCCCAATAAATCTGATGACTGATTTGATACATTTATTATTTAATCAAGATGTATTCCATGGGCCTCAGTGTTTATATATCAGTGACTAGTTACCTGAACAAACTTCAAGTTATATCTAATGTCACTGATCTCACTGCAGTCCCTGAATCGTACTTGACTATAGTACTTGATCACATCCAGTCTTCTGGGTTAAATAATATGTAATTAGGCTTGAATATTAGCCTTTCAAGAGTTAACAGGGAAATGAAAGCGCATTAGACTTCTAACCCCTGCAACTCTAGTACGGGACATCCGTCCTGTACGAACAGATGCACAAATGTGTGATTACTAACTACTAACATCAAATTAATCTAATAATTCGAAGGAGGAGTATCGGTGTTCATCTGTTCTAAAGAGGACTTCGACCCGTAAGCAGCCCCCTGGGGAATTATGTCGGAAAATCCGACACCATTTAATATATCATATAGACAGATAATTGCTGCTGTATTACCAACAAGTTACCCATAGAAAACGTAACTTGTAGTGGAATTACCGTCTATAGAAAACAGGATATCATCACCACATACTATTATAATTCACCACCTATTATGGTGGGAATTATTCTTAAATACATTAGTCTTTGGACTTTACCATCATAAAACATCTCATATAAATTAACTTAATTATCAATATTAAAGTAGAGTAAATGTGACCCTTCTATCACTATTTGACATCTGGACAATGTAAGCCAGGCGTCAGTGGGGAAGGAGGGCAGCCATTGTTGTTGATACTAGACCAGAGGCTCACAGGGAGCAAATTCGGCTCCTGTTAAATTTACTTGGACGTAGTGTTATGGAAACCAAAGGTGTACCATTTTCAACACGCTGTCATCAAATCAAGTTAAGTGTTCTTTCCGAAACCCATTATCTATCATTAGTGGCCATTAATGTCATTGGGTAGGGTTATCCGGTTAGAGCACGACATAGCCTCAAACTAAAGGTAATTAAGCCAGGTCTTTAAGGTTCCATGTACAGTGTTTTCTCTGATATAGCTTGTCATATATAGGTATCTGGCTTTACAGCTAGCACCCTTTTGACAGGTCAAGACGAGGAAGACTTTGTGCACCAGTTACTGGGTGATGGAAGCTACCTCAAAGAGGATAATTTGGTGTCTACACCCTTGTTATACCTGGTGGACTAACCTGCTGTACTATAAGATAAGGAACCTTTTCAATGTATGTAGTTAATACTGTAGTTTGATTGGCTGCATATATATAAATTAATTAATATACACCCCCCTAATGTGTAGAGGATCGATTTGTGAGATTAAGAGATTATTGCAGAAATACAGTCCACTTATCATTATACAAATTGCTATCGAAGTATATAAATTAATGTAAATATAAATTCTATATATATTCATATAAATTAAATAAATATAAATCTCACAGGTCGGTTCCCACATGTGCTAGAGACACTAGGTATAAGATTAGAATTTACAGAATAAAAACATTCAGAATATCAAACTAGGCTTAAGTAAGTAAATGCAAAGAATAAACATTTAAATTATAGTTAGGCACGACAAAATAAATGGGAATCAGCAAAATTGTAAATTAAATATGCAATCTGGTATGAACATGACTTGAATCTAGAGTAATATAATTAATTAAACCAGGCAAAGCATAACAAATTTGATTATAAACCTAGAAGGTGTAATTGCAAATTTCAAGAAAAATAATTAAACAAATATAGAATTCAACACTCAAGATGTGGCATAATAAAAGCTTAATAATTAATATAATGCAGAAAAATGCAGTCAAAAGAATCAACATGTAATGCAGGACATGTGGGCAATAAGGCATCAAGAATTTAAAACAAAATTAACTTCCTCTAAAATTTTAAATAAAATGGATTGTTGAAAGAATAAAAAATTACACTGCAATTTTATAGCAAATGGTGTAATTAACTTGTAAAGTACTATAAAAACAGGTAATTTAAGGAACACTTAAATTGATGACATGGTACAGTAACAATTTTTTTTTTAATTTTCCCCCAGGGGAAAAGGGGTGAGTTTATTGGGCAGCGCCACTCATCCTGTGAGTGGACATACCGCCTTAGCAGCATGTACAACACTCCCCAATAGGAAGAAAACCCACTTAGTTGTTCATCCTGTCACTTGTACCCAGACACAGCTGGGACTTGCTTAACTGTCTCAAGTGAACAGCTCCTCAAACAAGAAGATTAACATCTGTCAGCCTTTAAAATCTTACGTTATCTTGCGGGTGCAAAATGGGGGAATCTTTTAAGAACAGCATCAATATTTGACAAATAGTGTTTTCCTAACTCAAACAATGTGGGGTTTATTATTCTACACATATTTCTAATGTCTCTCAGGTGTTCACATTTTTTCAGGTAATGGTAAAGGCAGTGTCCGTCACTCTCATCACAGATTCTGAAACTCTGCTGCTCAACTGTTTTTTCCATTCCGAATCGCCATGGATATTTGTATCCAAGACGGATTCTCACTATTACTGATACTCTCCCAAGGTCACCTCCTCTTCGTTCATAATGATTAGGATTGAAGCTGCAACCATGTTGTTTGTATCAGCATACAGATTTATTGGTTTGTGCTTCTATCCCCCTTTCTTCAGTTACCTTGTCACAGTGATATTGCCTGACAATACCTCTAATTTGTAGCAGAGTCTTGGGTATGAAGTATTCAATATGGTCTCCTTCAGTGCCTTCAGCAGCCAGCACATCTGCTCGTTCATTCCCACATATTCCAACATGGAAGTGGATCCACAGAAACTTGACGACTCTTCCCTGATTGATTAGTACCCTCATATCTCTCTTAACTTCAGCGACTATCGCAAAATTTTCTGCCCGATTTTTACTTAGGCTTTGTAGTGCTGCTTTTGAGTCAGTGCAGATCACTGTGCCATTAGTGTTTCATTCAAGGAATCTTAACGCCATAACAATGACAATTAGCTCCGTTTACGATGAAGAGGCATAGTTCTCAATGCGTGCTTTCCCTCCATTTTTGCATTGAAAGGCATTATTCCTAATTACAGTGAATGCTGCACCAGCCCTGCCAATGTCAGAATTAGATAACCCATCAGTGTAAATTTGTTCTAGTTCATCTCCGGCTTCTTTATAAATGTCCCAGAGATACTCGTGTCTCATTTCTTGTGGTATCATGTTGGATTTTTTGTTGCCATTTCATTGATGATAATCCTGCATAAGTCATCCTCCCAGGAAGATAACCTCTCTACAGACATGAGCTCACACGGGCTTGCTCAAGCAGGTGAAGTTCTTCGAGGTAGCAGGCTGATCTGTGATGCCCTTCTTTGTTTCTCCTGTTTCCTCCTATTAACAGCACAGAACCCAGTGTTTTCTTGGCAATATCATTGTAATAGGTATCTCTGGTTATCCTAATTGCAAGCTTAGCATTCAGTTCCTTAATCCTGCTTTTAACACTGGGAAAGGACAACTCCTCTCGTTGATTAGACGACTTGGCAGTTCTTGGAACTCCATGAATGATTGTCATTGCTTCATTCTCTATGCTTTCGAGCCTTTTCACATCGTTTTGGGAGTAGGTACACAAAACAGGTGCAGCATAGTCTATGACGGAGCGCACATGAGCTGTGTACACCATTTTAAGGACGGCAATAGAGGTTCCTTATCCATTCCAGGCCATAGGTTTTCAGTGCCCTGAATCGACTTTTGCATGTTCCTATGAGTTGGTTAAGCTCTTCTTTCTTTCCCTTGTGAGAGCTGACAATGATGCCAAGGTACCTGTGGTGGTCAACCCAATTAAGTGTTACACCATTAATTTGTAGTTCTTCATTTGCCCCCTGCTTGTGATGGGAGTATGCCTTCGTCTTGTTTGTGGAGAGAGTGAAACCGAACTCAATACATAGCCTTCCAAGGAGTTCAATGGACTGTTTAATTTTTTCCAATGTGGGAGCTTGTATTAGGACATCATCTGCATATCCCACTTGTTGTGTTCCTTCTGGAAAATCAATATTTGCAATGGCGTTCATAAGTACATTGAATAGTGTAGGGCTTAAGACTCCGCCTTGGGGGTGGGGGGGGAAGGTCCCCTAGTTCCATATTCATTGTTTTTGAGACTGCTCCATTGAAGCATACCTTGACCTTCCTCCCTGTGACGTAGTCTTCAACCCATTTCAAGAGTCTCCCCTTGACACCCACGCATGCAAGCTCATCCAGGATTGCAATTACCTGCGCTTTGTCGAAGGCTTCATTACACACAGAAAGCACAATTGTGTGATGCATCAAATGAACAAATCCACAAAGGCCGTGATGAGGATTCGAACCTGCATCCGAGAGCATCCAAGACGCTGCCTTAATCGACTGAGCTACGACATGGTCAAAAGGAGTTGAAACCGAATTTCTACTGAACTTACTGGATCCTGCAGCCTCTCTAAGGCACAAACCAGGGTTTGAACCTCTGACGCAGGTTCAAATCCTCGTCACGGCCCTTGTGGATTTGTTCATTTGATGCATCACACAATTGTGATTTCTGTGTGTAATGAAGTAAGGGAGAAGAGGGAGAACGGCCTATTGACATAGCTCGAGTGCATGGGGGAGTTGTGTAAAACCCTGGTTTGTGCCTCAGAGAGGCTGCAGGAACCAGTAAGTTCAGTAGAACTTCGGTTTCAACTCCTTTTGTCCATGTCGCAGCTCAGTCGATTAAGGCAGCGTCTGGAATGCTCTCGGACGCAGGTTCGAATCCTCGTAACGGCTCTTGTGGATATGTCGAAGGCTCCTTTGATGTCAACAAATACAGAGTACCTAACCTTGTCATTAGCCAAGTAATTAACTATACAGTTTGCTGTGCTCCGTCCTTTAACAAATCCATTGACCCCCTCCCCTAACCTGCCTATTTTGTTCAACAGTCGGTTTAGGATGATCTTTTCAGGCATCTTGGAAGTGCATGACATAAGACTGATAGGTCCGTAATTGCCAGGTTCATTGGGTTTCGGTATGGGAACAATTATTGCGTGTTTCCATTGTGTGGGCAACACTCCACTTAGGAATGACTTGTTAAATAGGTGGAGTAGTGGATTCCCAGAAACTTCACACAGTGCATTGAGTATGTCGTAGGTGATGCCATCTTCACCAGGTGCAGTGCTTTAACCCCTTTTCATAGCGCCCCTTACTTCCTGGGCTGTGATCGGTTCTCCATATTCGTCATCACTAGACAGTGCTCTTGTTATCCTTATTCTTCTGTCATTATGTCGGAGGAGCTGCTTCCTGCTAACTTCTGCAGTGAGAGAGGAGGAGAAGGATGCTGCATCACTCCACTTGTGAATTAGTTCTTCAGCCTTACCCTGGGGTTTTTTTGTGAACCGCTGGCTGGGCTCTGCCCCCCTGAATTTTTTTAATTTGAATTTTTGCCCACACTTGTCTTGCAGATGTTTCCCTTCCAATAGACCTAGTGAACTCAAGCCATTGTCTCTCCCGCTCTTTAATCTTCTCTTCCCTGGCTACTTGACACAGTTTTAAACAGCTCTTTGGTACTTTCAATGGGATGTCTCCGGTACTTTCTACTCATTTGCGCTAAGCATCTTTATGTAATCGTTCTCATACCATTTTATTTGTCTTCCTCTGATGGTTACTTCGCCCAGTCGTACGGCGCAGAACTCTGAGACAGCTCTCAATTTGGTGATTAAGGTCATCAACAAATGTATCAATGTCTTCAGGGATTTGGTATTCCGTGAACCAGTCACTCATCTTATTTATGAAGTGTGGTCTCGTATCTGGTCCGAGTAATAACCTTTTTCTTCTACTTGACTCTTTCTTCTTCTTGCTCATGTCGACGGTGGTAATCAGTGCCAGTGGTCACTACATAAACTGTGTACAATGTGTGTACTGGCATCCGTGTCCTGTGCATTCAGCAGGAGAGCATAGTTTAATCTTCCTCCTCTGAGTTGAATTGGCTGTTCATCACCCAGGACTCTAAGGTTTTCACTTCCCCTGACATAGAGTGACAGTTTCCGTCCATTGACATTGGGCTGATGACAGTTGGCACCAAAGTGTGGGTGTCTGGCATTAAGGTCACCGACCACCAGGTAGGTTCTTCATTAACAAATTCAGGTAGTGTGTCAAGATCAAGTTTAGTCTGTGGCATATATAGGTTGATTATATGTAGGGCATTATTGTTTAAGTGAAGGGTTACCCCCAGTGATTCATTCTCATCCCCCAGGTGGAGGTCATCAATAATCTGTGCAGGTAAGTTGATGTTTACAAAAGTGATGAGACCCCGTTTTCTTTCCCCAGCGGGAAGGGAAAACTTGCGATATCTGCTGAATCTTGGGTTGAAGTCATCACCCAACAGCGTCTCCTGTAGCACTATGACGTCAATTTGGTGTTCACAGACGTACTGTATGATGACATTAATTCTATTGCGAACTCCATTGCAGTTCCGTTGTTGTATAGTGAGATATTCTCCGATGTGATTATCCATTTTGAGGTTGTTTGTCATCAAATGCGCTATGTGTGTGTAATAATTATGTTCATGTGTGTGTTATGATGGTGTTTGGTGTTACTGTGTGTACTGGTGTCACTGTGTACCGGTGTTACTGTGTGTACTGGTGTTGCTGTGTACCGGTGTTACTGTGTGTACTGGTGTCACTGTGTACCGGTGTTACTGTGTGTACTGGTGTTACTGTGTACCGGTGTTACTGTGTGTACTGGTGTTACTGTGTACTGGTGTTACTGTGTGTACTGGTGTTACTGTGTGTACTAGTGTTACTGTGTGTACTAGTGTTACTGTGTATACTGGTGTCACTGTGTACCGGTGTTACTGTGTGTACTGGTGTTACTGTGTACTGGTGTTACTGTGTGTACTGGTGTTACTGTGTGTACTAGTGTTACTGTGTGTACTAGTGTTACTGTGTGTACTGGTGTCACTGTGTACCGGTGTTACTGTGTGTACTGGTGTTACTGTGTACTGGTGTTACTGTGTGTACTGGTGTTACTGTGTGCTGGTGTTACTGTGTGTACTGGTGTTACTGTATGTACTGGTGTTACTGTGTACTGGTGTTACTGTGTGTCCTGGTGTTACTGTGTGTACTGGTGTTACTGTGTACTGGTGTTACTGTGTGTACTGGTGTTACTGTGTGTACTGGTGTTACTGTGTACTGGTGTTACTCTGTGTCCTGGTGTTACTGTGTGTACTGGTGTTACTGTGTACTGGTGTTACTGTGTGTCCTAGTGTTACTGTGTGTACTGGTGTTACTGTGTACTGGTGTTACTGTGTGTACTGGTGTTACTGTGTGTACTGGTGTTACTGTGTGTACTGGTGTTACTGTGTGTACTGGTGTTACTGTATTACTGGTGTTACTGTGTGTACTGGTGTCACTGTGTACCGGTGTTACTGTGTGTACTGGTGTTACTGTGTGTACTGGTGTTACTGTGTGTACTGGTGTTACTGTGTGTACTGGTGTTACTGTGTGTACTGGTGTCACTGTGTACCGGTGTTACTGTGTGTACTGGTGTTACTGTGTACTGGTGTTACTGTGTGTACTGGTGTTACTGTGTGTACTGGTGTTACTGTGTGTACTGGTGTTACTGTGTGTACTGGTGTTACTGTGTACTGGTGTTACTGTGTGTCCTGGTGTTACTGTGTGTACTGGTGTTACTGTGTACTAGTGTTACTGTGTGTACTGGTGTTACTGTGTGTACTGGTGTTACTGTGTGTACTGGTGTTACTGTATTACTGGTGTTACTGTGTGTACTGGTGTCACTGTGTACCAGTGTTACTGTGTGTACTGGTGTTACTGTGTGTACTGGTGTTACTGTGTGTACTGGTGTTACTGTGTGTACTGGTGTCACTGTGTACCGGTGTTACTGTGTGTACTGGTGTTACTGTGTACTGGTGTTACTGTGTGTACTGGTGTTACTGTGTGTACTGGTGTTACTGTGTACTGGTGTTACTGTGTGTACTGGTGTTACTGTGTGTACTGGTGTTACTGTGTACTGGTGTTACTGTGTGTACTGGTGTTACTGTGTGTACTGGTGTTACTGTGTGTACTGGTGTTACTGTTTACTGGTGTTACTGTGTGTACTGGTGTTACTGTGTACTGGTGTCACTGTGTGTACTAGTGTTACTGTGTGCACTGGTGTTACTGTATGCACTGGTGTTACTGTGTGCACTGGTGTTACTATGTGCACTGGTGTTACTGTGTGCACTGGAGTTAGTGTGTGCCCTAGTGTTACTGTGTACTGGTGTTACTGTGTGTACTGGTTTTACTGTGTGTACTGGTGTTACTGTGTGTACTGGTGTTACTGTGTGCACTGGTGTTACTGTGTGCACTGGTGTTACTGTGTGCACTGGAGTTACTGTGTGCCCTGGTGTTACTGTGTACTGGTGTTACTGTGTGTACTGGTGTTACTGTGTGTACTGGTGATACTGTGTACTGGTGTTACTGTGTGTACTGGTGTTACTGTGTGTACTGGTGTTACTGCACTACTGGTGTTACTGTGTACTGGTGTTACTGTGTGTAGTGGTGTTACTTTGTGTACTGGTGTTACTGTACTACTGGTGTTACTGTGTGTACTGGTGTTACTGTGTGCACTGGTGTTACTGTGTGTACTGGTGTTACTGTATTACTGGTGTTACTCTGTGTACTGGTGTTACTGTGTGTACTGGTGTTACTGTGTACTGGTGTTACTGTGTACTGGTGTTACTGTGTGTACTGGTGTTACTGTGTGCACTGGTGTTACTGTATTACTGGTGTTACTGTGTGTACTGGCGTTACTGTGTGTACTGGTGTTACTGTGTGTACTGGTGTTACTGTGTACTGGTGTTACTGTGTACTGGTGTTACTGTGTGTACTGGTGTTACTGTGTGCACTGGTGTTTCTGTATTACTGGTGTTACTGTGTGTACTGGTGTTACTGTGTGCACTGGAGTTACTGTGTGCACTGGTGTTACTGTGTGTACTGGTGTTACTGTGTACTGGTGTTACTGTGTGTACTGGTGTTACTGTGTACTGGTGTTACTGTGTGCACTGGTGTTACTGTGTGCACTGGTGTTACTGTGTGTACTAGTGTTACTGTGTGCACTGGTGTTACAGTATCCACTGGTGTTACTTTGTGCACTGGTGTTACTGTGTGCACTGGTGTTACTGTGTGCACTGGAGTTACTGTGTGCCCTGGTGTTACTGTGTACTGGTGTTACTGTATGTACTGGTTTTGCTGTGTGTACTGGTGTTACTGTGTGTACTGGTGTTACTGTGTGCACTGGTGTTACTGTGTGCACTGGTGTTACTGTGTGCACTGGAGTTACTGTGTGCCCTGGTGTTACTGTGTACTGGTGTTACTGTGTGTACTGGTGTTACTGTGTGCATAGGTGTTACTGTGTGTACTGGTGTTACTGTGTGCACTGGTGTTACTGTGTGCACTGGAGTTACTGTGTGCCCTGGTGTTACTGTGAGCACTGGTGTTACTGTGTGTACTGGTGTTACTGTGTGCACTGGTGTTACTGTGTGCACTGGAGTTACTGTGTGCCCTGGTGTTACTGTGTACTGGTGTTACTGTGTGTACTGGTGTTACTGTGTGCACTGGTGTTACTGTGTGTACTGGTGTTACTGTGTACTGGTGTTGCTGTGTGTACTGGTGTTGCTGTGTGCACTGGTGTTACTGTGTGTGTACTGGTGTTACTGTGTGCACTGGTGTTACTGTGTGCACTGGTGTTACTGTGTGTACTGGTGTTACTGTGTACTGGTGTTACTGTGTACTGGTGTTACTGTGTGCACTGGTGTTACTGTGTGCACTGGTGTTACTGTGTGCACTGGTGTTACTGTGTGCACTGGTGTTACTGTATGCACTGGTGTTACTGTGTGCACTGGTGTTACTGTGTGCACTGGTGTTACTGTGTGCACTGGTGTTACTGTGTGCACTGGTGTTACTGTGTGCACTGGTGTTACTGTGTGCACTGGTGTTACTGTGTGCACTGGTGTCACTGTGTGCACTGGTGTTACTGTGTGTACTGGTGTTACTGTATGCACTGGTGTTACTGTATGCACTGGTGTTACTGTGTGCACTGGTGTTACTGTGTGCACTGGTGTTACTGTGTTACTGTGTGTACTGGTGTTACTGTGTGTACTGGTGTTACTGTGTGCACTGGTGTTACTGTGTGCACTGGTGTTACTGTGTTACTGTGTGTACTGGTGTTACTGTGTGTACTGGTGTTACTGTGTGCACTGGTGTCACTGTGTGCACTGGTGTGGTGGTGTCCTGGTTGTTGTCTGCTGACGTACCTCAGCAGCATGTGTTGCACCATCTTGCACCAGTCTCTGGCGTGCAGGACCTCCACTTGATGGACTCTGCTGTTGCAGGATGGTGAGGACTGGTTCATGAGTCGTCTTAATCCGGCAGAGGGCTTTTTCAAGTTCCGTTTGCTTTTGCAATATTTGGAGTACGACTGGATGAGGTTGTATCATGCGGTCTAATATTGCTTTGCCACAAACGGGAGTGACATCCTCCTGGGAGTCAGGATGGGGGAAAAGATGGGGGTCAACTAGTGGGGCAGCGGCAGTGTGGGTAGCTGGAGTGCCTGGAGGGGGAGCCAGATGGGAGACAGTGGAGGGGTCTTGTTCATTGGCAGGGGTTTGGGGGTTGGGTGGTGGTGTGACACAGTGGGTAGAGATTGAGGTGTGGGTGGGTGGGTTCCCGGGAGGGGGAAGAGGTAACATTTAATTTGAAATGCTGAAAGAAAAACTTCCAATTAAGGTCTGGGGAAAATATATATATAAGAATAGTCTATAGAGCACTTCTTACTGCTGGAAAAACGTATTTCATACTTAATAAATAATAATAATAATAATAAATAAATAAATTTTTATTCAGGAAAAGTACATACATACATAGTTGATTTACAAACATAATGTTGGATTGATAGACAGAGCTAGTACATACAATACCTAAAGCCACGAATACGCATAGCGTTTCGGGCAAGGTGTGGAGGAAAAAAACACTAAGACTAAAACTTAATAGTAATTGGGATTAGGTATAAGTTGTGTTAAAAAATAAATAAAAAATAAAAAAGGGGGAACATGTCAGGAATCAGCAAGTTTACAAGTTGGATAACAAACAGCATTGTTTAACAAAAGCAAGACATGGGTTGATATTTAGGGGGTAAGGTAGGTTACATGGAGTTAATTAAGTACCATTTGGTTTTACTCTTAAACTGGTTGAGAGAGGTACAGCCTTTAACATGATTGCGGAGACCATTCCTCATTTTGGGTCCCTTAATTTGTAGAGCATTTCTAGTTTGGTTAAGTCGCACTCTTGGAATATCAAATTGGTATTTGTTTCTGGTGTGATACCCATGAATTATATTACAATCTTCTAGGAAGCTTCTAACGTCAGGATTGACATTGCAGTTCAGAGTTTTAAATATATAGAGTAAACATGAGAGGATGCGCAGTGACTTAATATCTAACATATTCAAAGATTTGAGTAAGGGTACCGAGTGATGTCTGGGGCCAAAGTTAGATATTGTTCTAATAGCAGCTTTGTGTTGAATATTTAGAGGACGTAAATAATTTTGTGTAGTAGAACCCCAAGCACAAATACCATAATTGAGATAAGGATAGATCAGAGTAATAGAGTGTCACCAGGGCAGGGCGAGGTACATAATATCTGATATAAGAAAGAATGCCAACAGTTTTAGATTTTTTTTTATATATTTAGAATGTGCCCCTGGAAATTCAGCTTGTTATCGATGAGAACACCAAGAAATTTTCCATCTGCTTTGTTATTAATTTGGATATTGTTTATTCTTAGATTAATTTGATTTGAGGATTTATTGCCAAACAAAATATAGAAAGTTTGTCAATGTTAAGGGCGAGTTTGTTGGCAGTTAGCCAATGATGGACTTTATTTAGTTCAGTGTTCATTGTGACATTAAGAGCAAGAGGGTCAGGACTGGAGAAAATTAAATTTGTGTCGTCAGCAAATAGAATTGGTTTGAGGTGTTGAGAGGCATTTGGAAGGTCATTAATGTAGATGAGAAAGAGGAGAGGGCCAAGTATGCTGCCCTGAGGAACACCAATGTTGATGGGTAGGGTGGGAGAAATGGAATTATTCACAGAAACATACTGGAGCCTGTCAGTAAGGTAAGACTGAAGATGTTGGAGGGCGTGACCTCTGACTCCATAATGATGTAATTTAAGAAGAAGGTTTTGGTGGTTGACAGTGTCAAAAGCCTTATGTAGGTCAACAAATAACCCAACAGGGAACTCATTTTTATCAAGAGCTGCATGTATCAAGTTAATCATACTAATAAGTGCATCGTTAGTGCTTTTTTTTGTGTCTGAAGCCATATTGGCAAGAGTTAAGTATATTGTGTTTGGCTAGATAAGAGTAGAGCTGCTTGTAAATTAGTTTTTCAAATATTTTTGACAAGTTTGGCAGAAATGATATTAGTCTGAAGTTGTTGACATAGGAGAGATCACCACATTTATGGATTGGGGGGGTGACTCTCGCTTTTTTAGAATTTCTGGAAAGATTTGGAGTTCAAGTGATTTGTTGTACAGCAATGCAATGGCAGGAGTTAAAAATCTGGAGGCTCTTTTTGTAAATTAGAGTTGGTATCTCAGCAAAAGCACTAGACTTAGTTTTAAGGGAAAGGATTATCTCATTAACATCAGTGGAATTAGCAGGCGTTAGGTACAGAGACTGTGGATAGTTACCTGTAAGGTAGTCATGAACATTAGTACGGGAGGATGGAATATCATTAGCCATAGATGACCCAATAGACAGAAGAACCTATTGAATTCAATAGCAGTATCAGAGGCTGAAAGCACACCATCATTATTGGACTGCACTGGATCAGAATGAACTTGGAACCACTTGGAATATTACTAATGCACAATGGAATCTTGTTCCACAAAACACCACAATTAAGCTGTGAGTGTGGAGTGGGCAGCCACCTCCTCTGCTATCAAGTTCACTGAAGGTAGCAATGTGTGCCAACTATTTGTCACTCTGTTCCGCTGCTCACCAGACACATCCATACAGATTAAAAATTAACCCAACAGTTAACCCACATAACCCCCGCTTCCCAACCATTCACTCGCAACCTTTCCTCACACGGGCTACAAATAACCTCAATATAGACCTCTCTCTACTCCAAAACTCTGAAATCCAACTTCCTGTTCCTCCTATTCCACCTTGGCTTTATACAACTCCTAATATAGCAACACAACTCGAAGACAACATTCCAAAATCGGCACCAAACTCAGCCATAGCCTCAATCTTTACCTCAACAATGAAAAATTGCTACCCAAATACCACAGCGGTTTATACAGATGGATCTCGCATCATCATGAACAACGTACCTTAAGTCACTAGCGCTGTATGGATACCGGAATACCATCTCAAGCAGGGATGGCGGTTACCAAACCAACTATCTATTTTCACAGTAGAATTATATGCCTTATATCAAACTCTCCAAATAATCACAACATTACCATACAATCTGTAGTGACTCCAAGAGCGCAATTCAAGCAATTACGTACTGTTCAAAAACGTGTAAGGAGATTGTCTACCCATGCCTTCAACTTCTTCACAAACATCAATTGAACGGTTATGACACCTCCATCCAATGGGTCCCAGCACATTGTGGTATTCTCCATAATGAACTAGTAGACCAACTAGCCAAAGCGATGCACAACACGGCTCACATGACCCATCATCCAATTCCCCATGTTGCACGTAAAGGAGCCTTCAAAGATACCATCTCCCAGGATTTTGCAACAAACTGGAAAACGTCATGCTCACCTTTGCACTACGGGTCCATTAAAAACAAATAGGAAACTTGGAAACATGTCCGATATAAAAGCAGAGAAATTGATGTAACGATGACCAGATTAAGGCTGGGACACACCAAACTAGCAGCACACAGCTCTAAGTACAGAACAGACATAAATGAACTCTGCATTCACTGTCAGGTGCCTGAAACAGTCGAACACTATCTCCTACACTGCTTCAGACATCATAGTACCAGAGTAAATTTCAAACAAGTCATTATCGCACTTAAAATACCCTTTACCATCGAGTATATATTAGGTGGTGGTGACCACTCGTTACAAGAAAAATACCAAATAGTCAAAGCACTGGCTAAATATCTCCAGTCGACCAACAAATTGAGTCACATCTGACCCATGCCACATTTATACCTGGCGCCACCAACAGCCAAACACAGAAAACAACTGCCTCGCCGCAGCACCAAGGATCAGCTGACGCCGTAAACACAACATACCGCCATACGGTGCGGCAAGTCTCCCTCCAACACACACCTCTGTTTTAGTCACTGCTCGTCTATCTACGGCACAACGCAACAAGCACCTTTGTAACTCCGATCATCCTCAACATAAACGTGTCTGCCAACATCTGAACTGGTGCAGTCATTGGAAGGACAAACCCTTCATGCAAACTGCACCTACTATAAAAAAAAAGAGATAATTAATATACAGGGCTATTCCTCTGTGAAACACTATTATTGTATAGCACAGTGAATACCAGCTATAATTTACTTAGCTCAGTGTAGTATATCCTACACAACAGTGGCCAACATGAGAAACGGCGAGGACTCATAAGTTGTTGTTGATTTAGGGGCGACGACGATTGGGGAATCGGATGCGACCCGGCGTACCCGTTAAGGGTGAATTGCGAAGCCTGGAAGGGTGGAACGCTAAGCCAAACCGCGAAACAAGTGACGCCAATCACTAGAAACTAATATGCTATACGACAAATAAACGCACAGACGGGCAGATTATTGGGGAGCCCCAGGAGTCCCTCAGGGTGACAAGCACCGGCCCTGTGCCACACAGAGAACACCAGGAAGCAAAACCAAAACTCGGCCCCCAACTAAAACGCAAAAAGTCATCCAATGTTCTCCAGCAGAGCAGAAGTCGGCCGCCCACCACGAATGAGGGCCCGCCAGGAACCCACCAAGACCGGCCAACCCCCGGCACCTCTCGGCCAAGCCGGCCCCCGAACACCGTCACCCCGCCGGGAGAACCAGCCAGAACACGGCAAAAAAAAAAATCTAACAACAATCCCGTGACCCAGGGCGATATATGCGCCAGGCGTCGTACAACCGGACCGTTGAAAAGGGATGCCAAACGGCAGCAGCAAAGCCAAAACGCGAAAACAAGACGTGAACAGGCGGCTCCCAGGCAGAGGAGGTGCCCAGACGTCCGCTCGGCTTCAAGGTTGAACCAGGAGCCGACCAGGACTCGTAAGGAGAGCTGAGTGGGGGCTTTGTTTACATCTTCTTCTTGAGAATAGGTGCAGTTTGCATGAAGGGTTAACCCTCCCGATGACTGCACCAGGACAGATGTAAGGAGACGCGTTGACGGTTAGGAGGAGAAGAAAGTCAAAAGCGGGAGATGTGACGGGCTGTAGAGAGAGGAGTGGCAACGAAAAACAGAAGCACACGTTAGAGGGAGACACCCTGCACTGGGGGGCGGTGCGTCATGGTCACGGCGGCAGCTGATCCACGCAGGACGTAGCAGTGTGCGCAAGACGGGAACTAATACTTCTCCGGAAACTTGCGTATCGGAAAGTGCAAGCAGTACGCTTCCCAAATCACCCACAGGTAGGCGGGCAGCCGGCTACCAGGCAGCGCCCTCGGCTGAGACATCCTATCCGGCACCCTATAAACAAACTCCTTCTCCGACGATACCCAGATAGTGGACGAGCACCACGGGATCGGAAGCACCCGGGCATCCCGATAAGGACCCAACTCCGGACCCTCACAGGGCACGACCCCAGCAGACGGGACTAGGCAACCCCCAGACCGGAGGAAGGAAGGAGGGGGAACAGCAGGGGATGCAGGCGCGGCATAGACCCCACCACCGGGCACAGGAGCCGAGGACCCCCGGCGCACATCTTTCCGCAACATCACGACGAGGTCCCGATCATCAGGGACAACCCCGCACTGTGGAGATCCAATAGCAGGTGACGCAGGAGGTGGGGCACAGGTAGCAACTTCGGAGCCCCGCACAGCACCATTATCCTTGGCGGGGGGCGCCAGATCACCATACTCCCCAACCATTTCCCAAGGCACACCACAAAGGGGAGACACACTCCGAGCCCGCCGCGAACGCTTCGAGACAGGCCGCACCACACCACGCCCAGCAGGCCCCTCTGCAGGCATGGCCACCATCTTCACATCCACACAGGCCACACCCGCACCGTCCGAAGAGTCCACAGAGGCCACATCACCCACACTGTCTACATCATCCACGAAAACAGCCTCAGAACACCGACGCGCTTGCTTCTGCAAAGGGATGGAAAGCAGAACTACAGTCGTCAACACACACAGACACGGCAGGCACCTCACCATGCCGAAGCACCCCTTCCAAAACAGCAGAACCCGCGTCCCTGGGAGCCGGTATCACATCCACAGGCGGGGGCGGGACATGACCTCCACCGGGACACCCTTCACTACACGCAGCGCAGGCGACGGCCCGACACCCACACACACCGGCTCAACAACCCCAGGGGCCACAGCAGTCACCTGACATGTCGCACGGGGCGTGGAACTCGCCTCAACAGGCGTAGCAGCAGACAGGCAATCAGGCGCCTCAGGCACAGCACCCACACCGTCCTCAGAACCGTCCAAACGCAACAAGGACGGAAAATCCTCCGCACGAAGAACATGCACCCGACCAGTCGCTCCCACGTTGCACGCCGTAGCCAGATGACCCTCGTGACCACACCGATAACAGGTGCGCGGTTGACCCCGGTACTGGCAGCGGAGCGTGTAACCCAACACGGACATCAACGACGGGACACTACACTTCAGCGACATCGTCAGGGTGCGGGAGCCGTCAAGCATACCAACACAGTGCCCGGCAACGACCTTGTTCCAACGAATACTTAACACTGTCCCAAATCGTTCGAAACAGGAGGTTAAAAAGTCGTCCTGAAATTCGAAGGGGACACCATGCACCGCCACAGACGTCAAGGTGACACTAAGATTCACCACCTTAACGGAGCCAGCAGAATCTGGGAGAGGGTAAACACGCCCCTCACACCACTCGAGAAACGCCTGAAAGGCAGCCTGGAGGCGGAACTTGACCACAGCACGGTGGCCCTGAAGCAGCTGGATGCCCACCAGGTCAGACAGCTGCACATGCAGCACGTCCACCAGGGCGACACCAACCAATGGATGGTCCACCGGCACCGTAAACGCGAGACCAGCCGACAGCGTCCTCTTCATTGGAGGGCGAGACGTCCCCATGGCTAAGCAAACGTCACCCTGTCAGTGGCAAACCACCACCAGCAGGGCAAACAAGCAATCACCCAACGGAAACACTAGCCAGGAGCGGAGAGACCTCAGGAACGTCCGACCTGGCCGGTGGTCACCACGCAACTCTTGTTTACATCTGAAGGCGAGAGTGGGACTCCTAGTGGCGGTGTCATGAAGCTGAGCAGACGTCACGGACTGCTGTGACGTCATGGATAGACGACGGCAATTATTGTAGAGGCGATGATACCGGCGAAAAAGCACAGGTGGTATGTTGAAGTGTAGACAGATGTTCACTGATGAGTACTAGAACAGTTGCGTCGGTAATGGCATCGGTGTCGCGTCAGTGATGACGTCGATGTGACATCAATGTGGCGTCGGTAATTGCGTCGATGATGGTGTCGTTATTGAAACACAGGATTATATCAACTGTTCAGATAACTGCACACACATCCAGTGAGCAGTACATGCAATAGAAGCTGGAGTCGACACTTGGCGGCGATGACAGTAGCTAAAGAGTATAGACGAAAAACACCTGGAGCAAGTGGACTGGGGTGGCAACAAACGCCGGAAATTCAAAATGGCTGGGCGCGGGAACTGTGCTCTCTCTCTCCCTGATGAAGTAATATTCTTGTTGCTAGATATAGTGCCTTACTTGAGACGTTGACGTAGAGTGGTGGCTAATTATAGGGCCCTTGGACTGGTATGAATATTGATGACACACAAGTGTATCTGTGGCAGGTGGCTCGAGTTAGCTGTGGCGGTGGTTTGAGTAGACACTGGGTTCCGGCTTGATAAAAAAATTCTGTCCCACGGGCTGCTACCAGTATTCGTTCCTTGTGTTTAATTCAGTTGTTGATTAGATCGTGCTTGGGTCTGAAGAGATACACAGCCTGTACTTCTTGGGCTTTAATAGTTGTAGCAGAGAAAATATATATCCAGCGCACCAGGGTCCTGCTCTAATCTCAGTCTGTGTAGTACTGGGGACTACATGGAAGCGGCTACGGCACTGCTCTTCAGGTCATGGCTCACTGGCCTCAGGATTGGCTACACACCAACCGATTTGGAATATAATGGCTAACATAATGCTCCTCATATAACACCTGAGATGGTATAATGCTCTCCCCCTGTATAACACCAGTGATGGTATGATGCTTCTCATATAACACCAGTGATGGTATGATGCTCCCTGTATAACACCAGTGATGGTATGATGCTTCTCATATAACACCAGTGATGGTATGATGCTCCCTGTAAAACACCAGTGATGGTATGATGCTCCATGTATAACACCAGTGATGGTATGATGCTCCCTGTACAACACCAGTGATGGCATAATGTTCTCCATATAACATCAGGAATGGTATAATGTTCTCCATATAATACCAGGGATGGCATGATGCTCCTTGTATAACACCAGGGGTGGTATAATGTTCTCCGTGTAATTACCTAAGTGTAATTACCTAAGTGTAGTTACAGCATGAGAGCTACGCTCGTGGTGTCCCGTCTTCCCAGCACTCTTTGTCATATAACGCTTTGAAACTACTGACGGTCTTGTCGTCCACCACCTTCTCACCTAACTTGTTCTAACCGTCTACCACTCTGTTTGCGAAAGTGAATTTTCTTATATTTCTTCGGCATCTGTGTTTAGCTAGTTTAAATCTATGACCTCTTGTTCTTAAAGTTCCAGGTCTCAGGAAATCTTCCCTATCGAATTTATCAATTCCTGTTACTATTTTGTATGTAGTGATCATATCACCTCTTTTTCTTGTCTTCTAATTTTGGCATATTTAATGCCTCTAACTTCTCCTCGTAGCTCTTGCCCTTCAGTTCGAAGAGCCACTTAGTAGCATGTCTTTGCACCTTTTCCAGTTTGTTGATGTGCTTCTTAAGATATGGGCACCACACAACCGCTGCATATTCTAGCTTTGGCCTAACAAAAGTCGTGAACAATTTCTTTAGTATATCGCCATCCATGTAGTTAAAAACAATTCTGAAGTTAGAAAGCGTGGCATAGGCTCCTCGCACAATATTCTTTATGAGGTCCTCAGGTGATAGTTTTCTATCTAGAACCACCCCTAGATCTCTTTCTTTATCAGAATTCTTTAAAGATTTCTCACATAATATATAGGTTGTGTGAGGTCTATGTTCTCCTATTCCACATTCCATAACATTGCATTTATTAACATTAAATTCCATTTGCCAAGTGGTGCTCCATATACTTATTTTGTCCAGGTCATCTTGAAGGGCATGACAATCATCTAAGTTTCTTATCCTTCCTATTATCTTAGCATCATCAGCAAACATGTTTATATAATTCTGTATACCAACTGGTAGATCATTTATGTAGACAATAAACATCACTGGTGCAAGAACTGAACCCTGTGGTACTCCACTTGTGACATTTCTCCAGTCCGATACATTGCCTCTGATCACTGCCCTCATCTTTCTATCAGTCAG
Source organism: Procambarus clarkii (assembly GCF_040958095.1). NCBI lineage: Eukaryota > Metazoa > Arthropoda > Malacostraca > Decapoda > Cambaridae > Procambarus > Procambarus clarkii. The sequence goes on along the minus strand of NC_091151.1, from coordinate 18,967,067 downwards.
AAAATTTTTCATCCATGTTAGAAGCTTACCTGTCACCCCTCCAATATTTTCCAGTTTCTAGAACAACCTCTTATGTGGAACTCTGTCGAAAGCCTTTTTTAGGTCCAGATAGATGCAGTCAACCCAACCATCTCTTTCCTGTAATATCTCTGTTGCTCGATCATAGAAACTGAGTAAATTCGATACACAGGATCTTCCAGATCGAAAACCGTACTGTCTGTCTGATATTATATAATTTCTCTCGAGGTGTTCTACCCATCATTATTTTAATTATTTTTTTCCAATATTTTGACTATTACACTTGTCAATGATACCGGTCTATAATTAAGGCGGATTTTCCCTGCTTCCACTTTTGTAGATAGGAACTATGTTAGCCTTTTTCCACACATCAGCAACAGCTCCTGTAAACAGGGATACGTGAAAAATCAGTTGAAGTGGAATGCTGAGCTCAGGTGCACATTCTCTCAGAACCCATGGTGAAACTCCATCTGGACCAACTCCTTTGTTCTTATTTAGCTCCTTGAGTATTTTTTCCACTTCGTCTCTAGACACTTCTATGTGCTCTATGTTGTTCTCTGGATTTCTTATTGGATCTGGTTCCCTGAAGATTTCATTTTGTACAAACACACTTTAGAACTTTTCGTTTAATGTTTCACACATTTCCTTTTCATTTTCCGTGAATCTATTTCCCATTTTCAACCTCTGAATATTATCCTTTATCTGCAATTTGTTGTTTATGAATTTATAGAATAGACCTAGTTCTGTTTTACATTTGTCTGCAATCCCTTTTTCAAAATTTCTTTCTGCCTCTCTAATCACTGCCGTGTAGTTGTTTCTCGCATTTTTGTATTGCTGGTATGTTTGGGAGTTTGGCCTAATCCTGTATTGATTCCATTTTTGTGTCTTTGGGTCTCTGGCCCTCTCGCAATTTCTGTTGAACCAATCCTGTTTCCTAGTTCTGCATCTCTGTTTTGGTATAATTTTTTTTGTGTCTTTATCATATATTTCACAAAACTTGACATACATCTCATTCACTTCCTTGCCTAGCAACAAGTCTGTCAATTATACTCACTAAAAAAATTTCTAAGGTTGCCATAATGTTCTCTCCTAAAGTCAGGTTTTTCAATTGCATCAACCTTCATATTTTCTTCCAGATTATAACGCATTGCATACTTTATTCCCAAAAAGACGTGGTCACTTTTACCAAGGGAAGAAGGTACTGAATGTCAAATATTTTTTCCTTCTTCCTGGTAAATATCAAATCTAGCATGGAGGGAACGTCCCCTTCCCTCATCCTCGTAGCTTGTTTAACATGTTGATACGAGAATGTTTCCAGGATGAGGTCTACAAATTTACAGGTCCAAAAATCTTCTGTTTTAGCTTCATATGCTTCCCAGTCTATGGATTTCAAGTTGAAGTCGCCGACTATCAACAGTCGTGAACTATCGTTTCCCACTCTCGCTATGATCTATCTCATTATTGTTATAAGACCTTCTCGTTTACTATCTAGCTCCTCCTTTGACCATGTGCTGCTTGGTGGTGGACTATATGCATTTATGATCATTAGTTTATCATCCTCATGGCAGATCTCTAGTGCTATTATGTCAACTTCTTGTGGATTGGCAGCCATTATTTCCTTCACCTTTAGGTGTTCTTTCACCAGCACAGCAACGCCACAGCCTTTCCTAGTTTTTCTGTCCCGTCTCCAAATTGAGTAGCCCCTTGGGAATATGACCTCATTTAAAATAATATCTTCAAATTTTGTCTCCGTGAGTGCAACAATATCTGGTGTCTGCAGCTGTATTACATCACTTAACTCCAGTATCTTCGATCTTACTCCATCTATGTTGGTGTATGCAATCTTGAGGGACTTGTTCCCCCTCTTCTTATTTTTCACTACCCCTCTCTCTAATGATTTTGTTGGTTTGCCTTTATGTACCACTTTACTGGCCTGCCTACCCCTATCACTTTGTAGAAAAAAATAATTGATTTCTTCTTCATTCCTGCTCTCATTTAAACGTTTTGCCTCGGCGAGGTTCAGTTTCAGCTTCTCTCTATTTTCTTTTGAAAGATCTCGTCTTAACGACCACACTTTCCCATCCTCATCACTTTGTAATTTTCTAGCATTCCTTAGTACTTCTTCCATCTGTTTGGCACCATTTAGGGTGATCCTCAAAGGTCGATCTTTCCCTTTTACATATCTGCCTATTCTCCTGTAGTCGCACACATTCTCTATGGTTGTATGACCTTCCACGAGGCCAACAATTTTATCTACTACTTTTGCTTCGTCTACAGCTCTTTCTGACCTAGATGTTATCTCCTTTTCTTTGCAGCCAAAAATGATCAGGGACTTACTCCGATCAACTTTGTTTTGCACCAACTTCGGGTTAGATGCCAATTCTTTCCTCACTTCTAGCCTAATGTTTGTTTTATCTTGGTTGCTGCAGTGTTTTACTTCCTTTACTGCTTCTTCTATTTTTTCCTTCTCCTTGGCCACTTGTGCATAAGTGAGTTGCATTTCTTTCTTGCACTGTTCTATTCCCTGTGTAACTTCCTCCATCTGTGCTGACAAAAGCTGTTTCTCCTGTTGAATTTCCTTACCTAACCTATTGTAGTCATTTATGTTTAAATTTACTTTAACTTCTTCCAAAGCTATTTTTAAGAGTTTATTTTCTTCTTCCATGGCTTTGCAGTTTGTTTCCGATTGATTCTTATCCTTGCGCAAGTCTTTCACTAAACCCTCAAGAAGTATAACAACAGGGATGGTATAATGTTCCCTGTATAACACTAGTGAGGGTATAATGTTCGCCGTATAACACCGAGGATGGTATAATGTTCTCCATATAACACCAGTGATGGTATAATGCTCGCCGAATAACACCAAGGATGGTATAATTTTCCCCCGTATAACACCAGGGATGGTATAATTTTCCCCCGTATAACACCAGGGATGGTATAATGTTACCAGTATAACACCAGGGATGGTATAATTTTCCCCGTATAACACTTGGAATGGTATAATACTCTCAGTATAACACCAATAATGATGTAATGGTCCCCGTATAACACCAGGGATGGTATAATGGTCCCTGTATAACACCTGGGTATAATGGTCCCTGTATAACACCTGGGTATAATGGTCCCTGTATAACACCAGGGATGGTATAATGCTCCCTGTATAACACCTGGGAAGGTATAATATTCGCAGTGTAACACCAAGGATGGTAAATGTTCCCCATATAACACCAGGGGTTGGTATGATGTTTATCATAACACCATGGATAGTTGATATGGAGAAGCTGTTAGCCCATGCAGCAGCTCCACCCTCTCCACGTTGCTACAATTGTCCAGTGGAAAGGCAAATGGCAATATGCTTGCGTCCAGCACCGTCACAGGAGCGGCCAGAACGAGATTGAAGCCAACATCTGCCTTAGGGTCACTAGCTCCAGATTTTTCCCCGAGGTTGACTCCCGAATCCCGTCCCAAAACTGGGTATGGCCTCGAGGCAGCGGATGTTTGAGATCAGGGTTGTCCTTTCCTTTGATGAGCTGCCTTCCCAGGCGGTCGAGTCCCATCTATCCGGAGCAGCTTGCTGTAAGGCGCCAGAGGCATAAGGTCGTACACGAGAACGAGGACCTGAAGGGCCACCTCTGTACTACACCTGAAGCAGGCTGGTAGCCTCTCTGAGGACCCTGCAGAACCTCTAGACCCATCATTATTATGACCACATGTGTGGTCATAATAATGACAGCATTACACCAAAGATAGTATAATGCTTCCATTATAACACCAGAGATGGAATAATGCTCCCCATATAACACATGTGGTTATAATAATGCCTGCGTAACACCAGGGATGATATAATGCTCCCTGAATGACACCAGGGGTAGTATAATGCTCCCTGTATAACATGTTGGATGGTACAATGTTACCCGTATAACACAGGTGTGGTCATAATAATGCCTTCATTACACCAAGGATCCCTGTATAACACCAGGGATAGTATAATGCTCCCTGCATAACATCCAGGGATCGTATAATGCTCCCATTATCATACCAGGGATAGTATTAGGCTCCCAATATAACACATGTGTAGTCATAACAATCCCTTCATAACACCAGGGATGGTATAATGCTCCCCGTATAACAAAAAAGGATGGTATAATGCTTCTCATATATCATGGTCATAATAATGTCTGTATAACACCAAAGATGGTAGAAAGCTCGCCATATAACACAAAGGATGGTATAATGCTCCCTGTATAACACCAGGGATGGTATAATGCTTCCATTATAACACGAGGGATAGCATTAGGCTCCCCCATATAACACATGTGTGGTCATAATAATGCCTGCATAGCACCAGGAATATTATAATGCTGCCTGTGTAACACCAGGGATGATATAATGCTCCCCGAATAACACATGAGTGGTAATAATAATGCCGACACAACACCAGGAATGATATATAATTATTTATATAACAGCGGAGAGTCCACTATATCTGGACCATTAGCAATAGAACCCAAGTACCTGCATGTTGATGAGTCCGCTGTGTATTATCTGCGTCACACCAGTGAAGGCGTATAGTAACCTTGTCAACACGTGTACAGACAATGTGTATTATCTGCGTCACACCAGTGAAGGCGTATAGTAACCTTGTCAACACGTGTACAGACAATGTGTATTATCTGCGTCACACCAATGAAGGCGTATAGTAACCTTGTCAACACGTGTACAGACAATGTGTATTATCTGCGTCACACCAGTGAAGGCGTATAGTAACCTTGTCAACACGTGTACAGACAATGTGTATTATCTGCGTCACACCAGTGAAGGCGTATAGTAACCTTGTCAACACGTGTACAGACAATGTCTGTTGCAGCCGCGATGACACTATATTACATGGTCGGAACACATGCGGAGCCCACTAACATCTATTTGACATGAATGAAGACTTATAACACTTATGAAAATTATAAGTCTAACAAGACTTATAACGAGAGTGTGCAACCACATGTGCACAATCCTAGTAAAAATATACTGATGTTTATATAACAACCTGTGCACCTCAATTAATGGGTTTGAAAGTTTTAATCCCAATGACAACTATATGATACCAATAAGAACTTAATAATACATATTCATCAACCCTGACTGATTTTTTTTTTACCAGATTGGGGCCTTCCTAAATCACATGCACCCGTTCCTTCAGCGCCAGCAGCTCAACTACTCCATCTACTTTGTCGAGCAGGAAGGTTAGTGATGCTAATATTTCCTTGTTGAGGGCTTCTATCCCTCTGACTAGTGCTCTTGCCTCTTTGTTTAATTGGAAGAGGATCTCTCCAAATGTCATATGTGTTTGAAGTTAACTAAAAAAAATCTAAATTATTTGAACAATGAACATTTCCATTTTTGTTTATATAGATTTACATTCACGATAACCTTGTTACTGTGATATTTGGGTCAAAGTTTTCAATGAAGGTTTGCTTTATTAACATTATCTTGGTGGCGGATGTAGATGCACAATTTTCACTACTGTGTCACATTCTTCAACTATTTTTTTTTACCATTGTAGTCGATGTGGATTTTGCATTTAATGCAGCTGCTCTTGTTGGTTGAATGTTGAGTTTGATGCGCAGGGCTTCAGATGCTTCACAGTCCAGTAAGTAATGTAATAGTGGTGCCTCTGCTTCTGTTGCAAAGATAAGACACACTCTAACTATTGGGTTTATTACCTCCCAGCAGCACTTGTAACCAAGTCTGAGTCTGTGTATGGCTACTGCAATGTCTTTGGATATTTTTTTGCCAGACATGAAAGAGGAGAACCCAGTGGCTTGTTCATTACACATCGCAGTGGATCTTCCTTCCGCTAATTTGGCTCTTTGGCGACTTTTGATAGTTGGGAGTATTTTCTTCTTGATTTTCTCCTTAATCTGTGAGAAACTTGGAGGTATTTTAACCTGTACAACAGGTAGAGCAGTGGCAGTTTTTGCTAGTGAGTCTGCCTTTTCATTACCAACTATGCCAATGTGACTTGGTATCCAATTTAGGGTGATTGACAGCTGTTTCGGTATCGACACCGTTGTTGGAGTGGGGAGTGGTATTTTCAATGGCATTTATGGACCTGCACTCCAACTCCCAGGTATTAGGTGCGATGTAGTCAACGTCATCTGTTGGTGGTGGTGTGGCGCCGGTGAAAGACTCCTGTTTCATACCTCAGTTAGATGGTGAGGTCGATGATGATGACCTCTGGTGGGTTGCGTACCGATATCAATGCCATCTAGGTTGTGAAAGCAATTACAATTTCAATTCCCCGGTAGAAGGGTGTTATCCTAAGGTCACCCAATATACTGACTGTCTAGTTAATGACGTTTTATGTTCACAGTGGTGACGTAAGGAGGCGATTGCGATGAGGAGGGCAGTTCACCTTGGGCAGTCCAGAACTCTTGACTTGGTCCTGTGAGAGGACAAAGTGACCGCCGTCGGTAGTAGCAGTGTGTTAGTTGCTGGATTTATGTAGTGTTGTATGGACAGACGTACCTGGGAATTGGCCAAGAAGAGTTACGAGATGACGGTAGTGCATCTGTTGAGAAGTGCTGCTAGAGACTTCTGCCAGGGTGTTAGCTAACCCTGTACATGATTATTTAAGACCCCTGTCAGCTTGTGGCTGAAGCCCTTTGCCAGTGAATTTCTTGAGAGCAGATGTGGGGTACTAGGGCATTGTGATGATACGATGCGTAGACTGGCCCATGTCGAAGGTGCATTCGCCAGTGATTGCCATTGAGTGTAGACAATGTATATGTGAAGATAGTGGCCTCACCAGGGCTTGATGAACACTACGGATCTACTGAGTGGCCTGAGTGAAAGCGACAGTGTAAATGTGTAGTTATAACTAGAGATATATATTGGTGAAGGTGATAATGTATTGGTGAAGGTGTAATTGCGTGTTGTTTATTCCCCCTTCATTCCTTGCACTGTTACTTGCTACCACCAATTCTTGAAAACTTACCATCGACTTTGGGTAGGATCAAGGAGAAGTTATGAGAAACGTTAACAGAAAGAACCCTGTTACTGGCCCCAAGCTGGCTGTAAAAAGACAGTGTGCTTCTTTTCCTAGATGTAGGATTTATGTGATAAGTTGTATATTATCTCTGTGCTGGATGAATAACAATGCCTGAAACGAAGATTTAGAGATGGTATGAATGATGGCATCCTGTAAATTATTCTTAATTTCTTATAGCCTCTGTCAGGGAATATAATTCTGTTTGCAATGTTGAGTACCTACTGTTCATGCTCCAGTAAGTTTCATGGTTCTTAGTGTAACCTGCTGCCCCAGCAGAATCTTTTTTTTTATCAACTGATCCATGTGTGACGATGTGAGTGGTTGTCGGTCATGAGATGGTTTCCATTTGTTGTTCTATGACTGCTTTGAGCCTCTGAGAGTCACAAGCTGATTTTCTAACTGGTAATCCTTCAGTGATTAACTTTAAACTCGGTTCTTCCCATGGAGGAGTTTGCCGAAAATGTTGATATAGGCGATCTTCTCCTTTTTCTCTAATAGTCAGTTTCAAGTCCACTTTCTCAATCTTTCGCTTCAATCTTGACCAGATTTTCCGTCCAAGTACTTGTTCTATATTGAAGGTTTCTATGCAGTAATCTGTTTACGCAATCTTTGATTGGCAGTCTGGCGGTGGTTCCACCACGTTTTACTGTTTTGGTGGATATTTTTTGTTTAATTTTGTTTTCTAAGGCTGGCAAGATGGTTTCCATTCTTAGATTCTCTCGCCATGAGAGAATAGGTGCTCGCAGTATTGTTTTGAAGGCATCGTTTTGAGACACTCCAGTTTCTCCCACTGGTTATCACTAAGGGATGTATGAGCAGGAGCAGCATAGTCAATGAATGACCTAACTGCTTGAACGTAGTACATTTTGAGTACTGGTAGAGATGCACCATCTCTAAAACTTGTCAGGGAATGCTAAGCTGAGTTTCTGGTTTTGTAACGTTGCAGAAGATATTAAATTTCTTGAGTTAATTACAACTAGGTGTCTATTATGACACCAAAGTATTGAACATTTTAGTGACCCACTCAATTTCCTTTCTTTGAATTGCAGCTCTGATCCCTTGAGTTCTCATTTTAACGGCCATTGGCACTGTGGAGAAATGCCCGAGAGACCACTGGAACATTATCTAACACAGTGCACAGTTACAAACCCATTAAGATTTCAACTTAGATTCAACAGAGCAGAGGAAGTTGTTAAACGCATATGGCAAAATCTTACTGAAGCGACCATACGAATCATAACTACTCATACTCCGCCCAAGTAAAACAGAAACAAGCAACACTTAGTGGGCGAGCTAGGGGCTTAGGGTCCGCGCAGGAATATCCGTGAAAAAAATGGCCATTGCTTTGCATTTATGTTGTTTATGCGTTCTGAGCATAACCTAAGGAACTGCTATGCGTTCCACTTCCCTGCTGATGATATCTAGGCATTTTTGTGCACGATTCATAGCGCCTTTGCCATTGATGATGACCACAAAGTCGTCTGCATAGTTAAGCAGTTTGGCTTTTGGTAACTTGAGCTTCATGAATTGTTCCACGAGACAGTTGAAGAGGAAGGGGCTTAGTATTCCTCCCTGCGGAGTCCCATTTTCCAGCCTCTTTGAGGAAGATGTTTTTCCTTGGAATTTGACTTTAGGTTCTCTGTTGATTATACTTTGGCAAATGCAAGAGCGTGTCCCTTGATTTTCTTATCCACAATGCAGCACAGTGTAGCTGGAGCATTGGCTAGCTCTAAAGCTTTTTCAAAGTCCAGAAAAAAAAGGATTCCTGGTTTGTCATAGATTTGATCCAGGTGGGAGGTAAGGCATTCTGTGGTTTTTCTGTCAGTAAAATCATTTTGGTGCAGTGGTTTGGCTTTACATTCAAATCAATTAAGAGCCATTCTTTCTGCAGTTTTGGCCTGTTCATCCTAAAGGTTTCCAATGTCTTTTGTTGGCTTCGGTTCTTGGTGAATCAAGTAATTTATTATGAGCATTTAAGTCACCCGATATGATAGTTGGTTTGGTGACTGTTGTTTCAGACATTGCAGAGAGATCCATATCGTGTTCTCATTGGCTCCTGTATACATTGAAGATGTATAGGATTGAATTCCTCATAGTGAGATTAACTCGAATAATTTCGACGTCCTCACCACAGTTAGGCAGGTCTGTGATTGCTGTGGCATTGATATGATTTCTTACTAGAATTGAAGTGCCTCTGGTGCCACCTTGTGCAATTGGGGAGTGGAAACCTTGATATCATGTGATATTGATACTTCTTTCAGTCCTTGTAAATGTTTCTTGAAGTAAAACGATATCAATGTTGTCCTTGAGAAGCACTGCTCAGAGTGTTTGTTTTTGAATCCTTTGATATTCCAATATATATTCATGAGTGTTGTTATTGGCCATTATTATGTTATAGTAGAGTCCACCAAGGACTCAAAACCATTGACTCGTTTGTGGTTTATTATGTGCTGATTTTCCCGACTGCTTGTGTCGTCTTGGTTAGAGTGGAGACGCCACTGGGCGCTGAAACCATTCAGCTTCGTCACCTTCTTCGACTTCATCGACCATTACAGGTAGGGCTTGTAAACGTGTGGACAGGAGAGAACATGTCGAATTTATACTGCTGGGAGGTCAGATGTATACAATTAGGTGACGAGAAAGGTGTAAAGGTAAGAGGCATGAGGAAATAACCTATACATAATAATATTAGTCACGTGTAGTGGGCATGGCGTTTTGAGCCGTGACGTCATCGTTGGCATCTTCACGTTCCGCTCTCGCTCTCACTCTTATGGTGGGTAGAGTTAATTGTTCCGCTATTGGAGTATTTATGGTGTGTTGTTCTACTTTCATTTGAAGGCTTCAAGAATCTGAAATCTTTCAATGGATTTTGTCTAATATGCAAATGTTTTTATTCTGAATTTCTCTTGTTAGGGTGATGTCACGAGCCTCGTGAGCTTGGTCGACGTCAAAGTCACTCCTAATTGTTAAGTAAGTAAGTGGGCATCTGTCAGTCTCAGGAGACTATGGAGTTGCGCTCTGGTTGTCGGTCTGGAGTGGCCTCTCCAAGGCGCAAATCCATGGTAGGTTGATACGGTGGAGAAGCTGTTACCCATGCAGCAGGTCTCTCCTCTCCACGGCGCCGAAATCCTCCAATGGAAAGACAAATGCCAATACAGTTGGTTCCTGTGCCGTCGCAGAAACTGTCAGAACGAGCTTCAATAACGAGGTTGACTGTAAGGCATGTAATTTCTGTAGCTTCTAATTGTTAGAAGCTCCAGAAATCACATGTGTTAGTCAAAACCAAAGAGATCCCAGGTTAGGTTAGGTTATAATAGATTTGGCTCCTATTCATGTTCTCCCCCTTTCTACTGAGGGTGAGCAGGGAAACGGGCCTTACCCTTATATCCTGTAAAGAGGCTCCCATTTTCCAGGATATCAGAGGAGGGATCCGAAGGGAAATGTTGCCAAGCTGTGTGCTCCTTAAAGGGGGCCCTCCATCCATTGCCAAAGTTTGGTTATCTCCTCCCTGAAGATTCTTGATGCTGTAGGAATACACGTTGAAGGGAGCACCATCCTGGAGAGGGGAATCTGCTGTCGTCCGGTCCTCAGAAGGTCGCGCTTCTGTAGTGTAGAAAGTTTGTGTGCCTCTTCCGGTAGAATCCTCTCTGTTCGGGAAACACGACCAAATTATATAACAATCCTTCTTGAGTTCGCTGTTAACACTCGTTATCCGTTTTATTCGTATAACTAACGAATAGGCGAGAGATCTCTTTAAGGATGCTGGATGACAGGAAGTATGCAAGAGATAAGAATGCAGGTTAGAATTTTTTTAAACCATTTTAGTTTGGAGTCTCTTTCTCGTTCAAGTTATACACAGGTGTCGAGGAAGGGTAGCTCCTTGGGGATAGATTCGACTGTAAAACCCCAATCTGGGCGGAAACCAGTCTAAGTTACTTAGACTGGTCTAAGTTGGAAACCAGTCTTTAGGTTACAGTCTAAGACATGGCGCAGGCACCGTCCCACTAGCACCCTCCCAGGGGAAACGTCTTACTCCGGCGTCTGGTAGGTCGTCTGCAATTTCTCCTTTTATGTTCCTCAAAGAAAGCTGTTACTTAACGGGTTGCTGCCACTTGAGGGGTGCTTGGGCACAAGGCCGAGACATCTAGAGAGAAAAGGTTGGCTCCTTCCTGATATGGTTGGTTAAAGTCAGCAATTTTACGAAGAAAATATGTAGGGTCGTACAGTCTCTCAAGCAATAGTTTCAGTAGTGGAGAGAGGATCGCTGTGAGGGTTATATCTAGCGGCCTCGTTGGAGCCCTCCAACCATTCAGATCCGGCCGTCCTACCAAGACCCTCTGGAGGGATGATAGTCTTTATGAACTCTCGCTAAGAAATATTGAGGAGGAAACATAGTAATGGGGATCATGAAGCTATCTCTTGATGCCGCTGAGAATATTCCTCCTCTTTTCCTGTTTTCAACTGGAACTGGACCGTCCACATAGTTGTTGTCCAGGAGGATAATAACACTGTTGCTTCCGTTTGCCGCAGGTTGGAGCGTCACCTCTGGGTTTGCCGCAGGTTGGAGCGTCACCTCTGGGTTTGCCGCAGGTTGGAGCGTCACCTCTGGGTTTGCCGCAGGTTGGAGCGTCACCTCTGGGTTTGCCGCAGGTTGGAGCGTCACCTCTGGGTTTGCCGCAGGTTGGAGCGTCACCTCTGGGTTTGCCGCAGGTTGGAGCGTCACCTCTGGGTTTGCCGCAGGTTGGAGCGTCACCTCTGGGTTTGCCGCAGGTTGGAGCGTCACCTCTGGGTTTGCCGCAGGTTGGAGCGTCACCTCTGGGTTTGCCGCAGGTTGGAGCGTCACCTCTGGGTTTGCCGCAGGTTGGAGCGTCACCTCTGGGTTTACCGCAGGTTGGAGCGTCACCTCTGGGTTTGCCGCAGGTTGGTCACCTCTAGGTTTGCCGCAGGTTGGTCACCTCTAGGTTTGCCGCAGGTTGGAGGGTCACCTCTGGGTTTGCCGCAGGTTGGAGGGTCACCTCTGGGTTTGCCGCAGGTTGGTCACCTCTAGGTTTGCCGCAGGCTGGAGGGTCACCTCTGGGTTTGCCGCAGGTTGGTCACCTCTAGGTTTGCCGCAGGCTGGAGGGTCACTTTTGGGTTGGCTGCAAGTTGGAGCGTCACCTCTGGGTTTGCCGCAGGTTGGAGGGTCACCTCTGGGTTTGTGTACAGTTGAGGTTCGGAGGTCTGTCGCCTCCATTCCTGTTCCAAGACTGGTCTCTTCTTGTGCTGTTGTTTTAATTGTGGCAGAAATGTCCATTCCACCAATTTCCACGTCCTTCCAGTTGACTGTTACCCTGAGTCCTGTAGTTCCTTGTGTCTCTACTGAAATCCTGTCTGCATGTCTTTCCTTCTACAGTGTGGTAGAAGGGCGGCCTCTGGTTGACATGTTGCCTGTTGTACTGTATTTTTTCTTTGACTTCTAGGAGGAACCCATTGTTCTGTCTGCATGTTCCCTGGTTCTTATCAAGCAACGAGCCCCAGATGTGCATGAATGATATTGTATTATTCATACAATACTTTTCGTGACGTTAGTTTATTTCAGAGGTGGCCAAACCGCGGCTCGGGAGCCACATGCGACCATTTTACCTTTAATTAATATGCCGTTCGTGAGCAATTCTAGTGAATTCAAATATTCTAGAAATGTCGTCCTGAATCCAGAGCAAGAAACGTATGGCTATATAAACAGCTGGGATACTTAGGGAAGGGAGAATAGTATAAGTGCGGGCCTAGCTTGTACACTTCATATTAAATCTTATTTTTAGTGTATTTGAAAACTTTGTGAAGGAAAATATCTTAAAAATTGTAAGATACGAAAATAGGAAGAGGAAAACTCAAATTTTCAGCCATAGTCGGAGGAAGAGTTTGTTCTGTAATGAGGTTTGTGAAGGGGAAGCATCGTGCTGTCCTTACAAACCAACACCTGACGAAGCTAATTCGCTCTGACAACATATCAGCCATATTGGGAACGACTTATATGCAAGATGAAGACATAAAAGACCAATACTAGCAGTAAATAGCGTCTTAAATTGCTTGATATGTGTAGCATTGTATTTTTGTCAAAAAAATATAATTTTAATAATTAAATTTTTACTTACAAAATTAATCTTAAAATATTTCAATTTTTTGCTCTACTTTTTTTGTTAAATATTTGTCTCTCTGATTGCTGAAACTAACACAAATTAAGTTTAAAAACTGCCTGCATGAATATATATTATGGCATTCAATGTGCAGATTTTTAAATTTAATTATAATTTTTGTAAAAAAAACTGTATATAACAATAAAAACGTAAGTGTAAATTTTGTTGATGTCTGTGGCTCTCAAACATCTGAGCTTTATCATTTGTGGCTGAAAGAGTGAGCAAGTTGGACCACTCTCGGTTTATACAAGGCGTTCACTACATCACTCACACCTGACTGTCGACTCCGGCCACATGACTGGTCCCACTCCATAATACCTAATTATATCTGGTACTACTTTATTACAAGTAGCTTCTTTTACCCAACTGCTTCTAGCTTCTACCACGGTAAGTATCGTGTCCAGGTTCTGAGAGGCGGGTGATAGGCCTGATGTTGCTGCCTGACAATATGTTGATCAGTCCATCCACTGACTAGACTCCATGGTCCCTGGAAGACATACACTAACTCTTTTTCTTGTATTCCTAGACTAAATCCTTCCCATATTTCTACTTTTAAATCCCAGAACAATCAAATTCCTCTCTGTTCCTTTTGTTTTGTTGTAGTAATGAGCAGCTGTCCTGCTTACACGTTCCCACTAATGTTCTCATAGTTTTCGTTCAAGTTCTCATCCTGTAAAACAGGGAAATGGTCTGTCATATTAACCGCTGCCTTCCTGATTATTAGCTGGCAGTTCTTTGCCATGGTTCTAGCTCCTCATTTATCGTCTACTCTCCGGGTATCCTGCTGGAGAGTAGACGTTCTATGTCTTAGCACGCTATTAGATGTTTTATCCTGCTCTGTAAGCCTGGTAACTTCTGGCCTAAAGTTCCAGTCTTGAGTTAAGGGCATGATGTGTGCCACTGCTGTTGACTCGCCAGTTGCTATTTATCCAGGTTGTCATACATATGTTTGAAATCATTAGAATCGACCAGAGTTCCGGAATTTAATAAACAAGTGCAGGAGTCATTAGTTTACCTGCTATTTTATATTCATATTCACATAATTTTGTTTTCATATTTTCTAATGTCTGTTAGTTTATTGATTTTATTTCCCTAACTACTACTCTCATTTTCCTGTCAATGTATTCGTTCTACACAGACAAACCAACATGTTACAAGTAATGGTAATGTTCCCGTATTACGTTGACAATATATTTATGTATCACATCTCTGCTCTAACAGGGGCGGCACCCTTCAATCGCGCCAGTTTACTGAACGTGGGCTTCAAGGAGGCCCGCAAGGAGGGTCCGTGGGACTGCTACGCCTTTCACGACATTGATCTGCTGCCTGAAAATGACTTCCACCTCTATCACTGTTCACCTCAGCCAAGACACCTGGCTGTTGCTCTCTCAACATTCAATTATAGGTGAGAAAAGAAACCAGCATTTGATGCTCGTGTCTTCTCGTGCTAATAGTCAAATGTTGACTGTTCGCATCAAATGTTAGACATGTGCTAATAGTCATATTTGTGTATTTATCTGGTAATATCAGAGGAAACATTATTAACTCAATAATGTATAACTTTTAGAAGGGAAGAATAAGACTTCACAGACGACTGTTAAATAATTTGAAGTCAAAACTGATGGGGATAATATTTAGTTCTCATTTCAAAGTTTTGTTGTTGCCACCACAACGGCAAAGTTTTGTTGTTGCCACCACAACGGCAAAGTTTTGTTGTTGCCACCACAACGGCAAAGTTTTCGAACGGAAACAAGTAGAGTGCTTAGTACCTTGAGTGACTGTTTCAAGGTTACCGCTAATAGAGACGGAAGTGTGAGTATTATGAGATCATATGTGTAAAGGAGAACTAAAATAGCAAGTTCCTAAGAACTGATGCCATAGAAGTATCTACAGAAGAAAGTAATATAACTATGTTTTGTAGGTTTAAGACTCAACCCTGGCATGTCTGTTCAAATAATTAGGAGGACAGTTTTTGTGTAAGTTGAATAAATGAAGCGTTTTGGTGAAAAAGGAGCAGTACTAGATTTGAGACACACGCTATAAACAAAAGCTAATTACTTTCGTAGAGCAGTGTAATTACAAAGGAAAATGTTTATTAACATTTTACAACAGTCTCCAGTGTTGAGGCAGTCTTTCATGTGTTGTAGTGTTATCTTCAAGGACATATTAAATGTAATTTTGATATTGATAAAAGATTTGTTCCAGAAAACAGGTAAAGAATATTTATATACGAATAAAATGTGAGTAAATAAGAGCATAAATAAATAGTAAATAAGAGTACATGCCATAAGAGTGAAGGTTTAGTGTGGGCTGCAAGGGAAGGATTACAATTGAAACGTAAGCAAGAGTGCAAATGTCATCAAGTAACATAACAATAAACAGAACTAATAATATTGAAAGATCTGTGGTAGAATAAAAGGTAGAGATCTGGCGACAGAAGAGAAACTTGGAGACCTCATCAATTGAGGAAGAAAGTATAGGAAAATAATCAATAGCAACTCTAGATCTATCAGAGTATGATAGAAATTATTACATGGAGAAAATGTATAAAGATTTATCACTAAGCACGATGGTTCAGTATAACTTTTCATAATACTTTTATAATAAATAATTTTATAATACCATATATTTTTATAATAATGTGGCTGAGGAGTTCATAACTAACCCACAAATCTGAAAATCAAGAAACTACGACATTTTGGGTTGTACAGGATGAAAGTCATTCTCCGACTTGAAAATGGTCCAGGATGGACAGAAACGTCGAAGTTTAATAATTTTCACCACCTCCCCATCTGGCCCGTTGGCGCCGTGAGGGGGCTTGGTGGACGGGTGCCGGAGTGTGATGCTCCGTGAGAAAGTCCTCCGTCCTTTTGTGGCCTTGCGCTCCTGCTGCTCTCTTCTTTAATTGTGCCGGATCGCTTTTCCTTTTCCTTATGTTTCGTTTTTCTCCCTCTCTTCTCCTATCTGCTTGTCGATTCCTGCCGACGTTTTGCTTGTTTTGGTTATTCCTTTGGACTTCTATTTTGACGCCCGGGTGCTTGAGGAGGCATACTCTTGCACCCGTAGAACTGTACTACCCAACATCTCGAGCGAGGGGAACCTTTTATTGTCAATACCCTTTTCGTCGCTGAACCCGATCTCGACAGACTGACGGTTCTTAAGGTGGCATTTGTGGGGCGTAGACTCGCGACGCACCCCTAGGGGGCCCCGGCATGATCGGCGATAGCTTCCTGTTAGGTGTCCTGCCTCTAATTGTGGCTCCATGGTGGGTATGGGGGTACATTCGTGGATGAATTTGTCTCTCTTCATCTGTATGTCGTTGAATGTATCTGTTGTACTCTCTCAGGCTCGTGGGGTGGGCGACCAAGCCCCCGAGTCGGCCTGTATTGGAAGACCGGGCTCTGTAGCCTCCGCTACGTTGGGCCCCGACCTTGCTCCTCCTTTGACCCTCCTGACTTCTTTCCCCAGCTCCCCTCCCTCCTCTGTGGTTGGGTCGAGCCTCAAGCCCCCAGTGGTGACCACTTCGTCCCCTGGTGCGGCTAAGTCTCTCGTTGTGACTTCTGCGACTTTTAACCCCTCTCTCTCTGGGGGTTCTCAACGCTGTTCGCGCCCCGGCCGCACTCGCTCGATTCTTTCCCGTACTGATGCGTATCAGGCCTTGTTTGGTCCCGCTTCATGGGCCAAATACTTTGATCTCCTCCCTCTTGATTCTGCGCCTCCTGATGATTTCTCCCTCCATCGCCATCTTGTTGATTCTGTTGATGCCTCTGTTACCTTCAACCCCACTCGTCTTGGTACACGTGTTGTTGCTGCTGCTCCTCAGGATGCAGCGTCCTGCTTGGCTGCCTTATCCTGCCTTGGCGAGATCCCTGTTCGGGTCTCAAACAACGCTCGGTTGAATGCCAGTGTTGGCACTATTCTCCTCCCGCCCCATGTTGCGACCGGTGTTCGGAATCTGCAGGACTGCCACAATGATATTCGGCATATCCTTGATGCCCAAGGCCATTCTGTCCTCCAGGTAGACTCGTTTACTCGTCCCCCTCGTGGTCGTCGCCGTCAACCCCTTCGCGTTGTGAAGATTACCTTTGATGGTAGGACCCTTCCATCCTCTGTCATTCTTGCTGGTGCCAGGTGCTCTGTCCAGGTGTACATTCCTTTTCCTAGGCTTTTTAACACGTGCTGGAGGTTTGGGCATAGTGCCCTCCGCTGCTCTGGGACTGTCTCTCTCTGTCCTTTGTGTGGGGGCGAAGGTCACTCGAAGTCGGAGTGCACTTCTCCCCAGGCTCGCTGCCTCAACTGCAGTGAGGCCCACCCTACCTTCTCCCGTGCCTGTGTCCATTACAAGCGTGAGGCAGCCGTCCTCAACTTGAAGCACCGGGAGCGTTTATCTTTTCCTGAGGCAAGGCGCCACGTTCGCTGGCTCCCGTCTTATGCTAACGTCTCTTAAGTTCGCGTGTTGCGCTCTTCCTCTCCTCGTCCTTCCCACCTTCCTCAGGCCCACAACCGTTTCTGGGCCTTGGACCCTGATACGCCCACTGCCCCCTCCTCTGTTCCTTTGGGTTCTGTCCCGAAGGGTTCCCCTCTTGGTTCTCTGTCTGGGGTTCCCCTTCTTTCTGCCCGGTCTGTCATGTCTCCTGTGTCTTCTTCCTCGTCTCCCTCCGCTCCTCCTTCCCATCCTTTTCCTCCATCTATTGCGTCTCCCCGCTGCCTGTCAGTGCGGGCTGATGTCCATCGCTCTCCTACCGGCCGTCGTGTGTGCTCTCGTTCAGCTTCTCCTGTTGAGACACTGGAATCCGTTGCCCAGTACGTAGTTGCTGGGACACCTGTCTCTTTAAGTCAGAAGCGTAAGCCTGGCTCCTCTCATTCCTCCTCCCCGGCGGGTAAGCAGGCTTCGCTTTCTTCCTCGGCCCCTTATTCTGACTCTATCGCCCTTTCCCCTTCCATTTCGGTGGTTGCGCCCCCTGTTCCTACTATGGAGGTTTCTTTGGCCCCCGCTTCCCTCTCGGTTGCTGCCCTTGCTGAGGTGCGCTCCCCTCTTTCTACTCCCCCTCTTCCTGCTGCTGTCCTTGACTGCTCCTCTCGGTTGCCTCCTCCTCTTCCGGACCCCGCCTGTCCACCTCTGGTCTGTTCTCCCGCTTCCTTCCCTCCGCCTTTGATCAGTTTACCCATGCCCCCTAACCCTGACTTTGCTGAACCTGATCCCGACTTTGATCTTCTTTAACGTGATATGTTGCTCTTTCACCTTTGTTTCTTCCTTGTTCTCTGTTGTTGTCCTTTCTCTTCTCGTCAATGTCTATTCTTCAATGGAACGTTCGGGGTTATTATGCCAATTGCCTTGAACTCCAACTTCTGATTTCGCGGTTTTCGCTCCTTTGTGTCTGTCTCCAGGAGCCGATGCTTGGTGCTCGTCCTGGTCGCTTTCGTGGCTATTCCTTTCTCTCCCCCCCCCCCCCAGCTGTTGCTGGGGCTCCTAACTCTTCTGCTCTCTTGATTCGCTCTGATGTTCCCTTTGTCTCCTTACTTTTTCCTTCTCCTCTCCATTGTTCTGCTGCTCGTATCTTTGTGGGGAAATGGTGCACTGTTTGTTCCATTAATCTCCCCCTGAGTGTCCCGCTTTCTCTTCCTGATCTGAAACACTTACTGGACTTCTTACCGGAGCCTGTGCTCCTGCTGGGTGATTTCAATTGTCGTCATTCCCTTTGAGGTGATGTTCTGACGAACACCCGGGGTCGCCTTCTTTAGCCGTTTATCCTCTCTTCTTCCCTGTCTCTTGTGAATTCTGGTGAGCCCACACATTTGGACTCTCGGACTCGCACCCTTTCCTGTCTTGATCTTTCTCTTTGCTCGTCTTCTCTTTACTTAGATTTCACGTGGCAGGTTCTTCTTGACCTCCATGGCAGTGACCATTTCCCCATCCTTGTTTCCTTTTTCTCTTTTCGCCCTCCCCTCTCCTTCCCTAGGTGGCAGTTTGCGAAAGTGGACTGGAACCTCTTTACCCCCAGTGCAACTCTCTCTGACCTCTCCCTCGCTCTCTCCTTTTTCATGACACTGTCTTCGACGCTGCCCTCCGCTCTATTCCTCGCTCTTCCTCTCGGGGTCCACGGAATTGCGTTCCCTGGTGGAATGCAGACTGTGCTCGGGCTGTCCGCTGTAAGAGTGCAGCCTGGAAGAGACACCGCCGTCGGCAGACGGCCAATTCTTTTCTTTTCTTTCGGAAGGCGAGTGTGGTGGCCCGTAAGGCCATCCGTACAGCTAAACGTGATTGTTGGGCATCTTATGTCTCCACCATTACGTCCGAAACTCCTCTATCACAGATCTGGAAGCGTATCCGCAAGATAGCGGGTAAGTTCGTTCCCGATGTTTCACCGGTCTTTCACTTACATGGTACTCTTGTGGCAGACCCGTTGCAGGTCGCTACCGAACTGGGTTTCCATTTTTCTTCTGTAGGGCTGGTCTTCATCTTCCCCAATCTTTCCTTCTTCGTAAACCTGTACTTGAGTCTCGTCCTTTCGATTTTTGCACTCATCTTCGACTTCCCTATAACGATCCCTTCTCTCTCTCTCTGAACTTCGTTCTGCCCTGGCCCTCTGCGGATCTACGGCGGCAGGCTCCGATGGTATTCATTATGAGATGCTTCGCCATCTCCCTCCGTGCACGTCTCAGTTTTTACCGAGTCTGTATAATCGGATCTGGGAGTCGTCGTCAGTCCCTGAGGACTGGCGCAATGCCGTTGTCCTCCCTGTTCGCAAACCAGGGTCTCTGGGAACATCCCCTAATTACTTTCGCCCTATTGCTCTTACAAGTTGTCTGCAAACTCTTTGAACGTATGGTTAACGTTCGTCTGATGTGGTTCCTGGAACACCATCACCTCTTCTCCCCTTCTCAATTTGGTTTTAGCAAGTGCTGCAGCACGACAGATATCCTGGTGAACTTGGAGGTCTATATTCGTACTGGTTTTGCTGCGAAGACCTCCGTTGTTGCCGTCCTTTTTGTCCTGGAAAAGGCTTACGACACCACTTGGCACTTTCATATTCTATCCCAGCTTCATTCTTTTGGCCTTCGTAGTCATCTCTTTCTCCACAGCTTACTCTCGTCGTTCCTTTCGGGTGCAGCTTGGTACCGCTCTCTCTGCCTCTTTTCAGCAATACGAAGGTGTGCCCCAGGGTAGTGTTCTGAGCACTACTCTTTTTCTGGTTGCCCTCAATGGTCTTCTTTCCTCTCTTCCTTCAGGCGTCTTCTCCGCTCTATGTCGATGATCTTACCCTTTGCTGTCAGGGTGATTAAGACACTCGTTTGTCTTGGTCTCCCCATATCTCTTACCTCCGTGTTGAATGCTCTAAGGCCCTTACCCTCCTACGGGTATTGTCCCATACTTCTTGGGGAGCGGATAGGCGCACTCTCCTTGCTTTACATTCCTTTCTCATCCTGTCTAAGCTCGATTATGGTTGCCCTGCTTACTCGTCTGCTTCTCTTTCTACTCTTCGCCGTCTTGATGCTTTGCACCATACTGGGTTGCGCCTCAGTTCTGGTGCCTTTCGTTCAACTCCTGTCCTCGGCTTGTAGGTTGACAGTGGCTTCCTGTTTCTCCTGGAACGCCGTGATCGCTACTGTCTTCGCTATCTTGCGCGGTCCTTGCAACATCCCTCCACTCGCCTCTGTCATGCTTTAACTTTTACCCCTCCTGTGGTTCCTGTTCCTCTTCACAACCTCCCTCTTTCTGTCCGGTTATCTCGCTTACAGGCTTCTCTTTCCGTTCGTATTTCTAATGTTTCTCCTCGTGTTGTTCCTTCTTTGCCCCCGTGGAGAGTCCCTCTTCCTCGGTTTTGTACATCCTTGACCCGTATCACTAAAGCTTTTACCCCTCCTTTTACCCCTTTAGGGGAGCCGGTCGGCCGAGCGGACAGCACGCTGGACTTGTGATCCTGTGGTCCTGGGTTCGATCCCAGGCGCCGGCGAGAAACAATGGGCAGAGTTTCTTTCACCCCTATGTCCCTGTTACCTAGCAGTAAAATAGGTACCTGGGTGTTAGTCAGCTGTCACGGGCTGCTTCCTGGGGGTGGAGGCCTGGTCGAGGACTAGGCCGCAGGGACACTAAAAAGCCCCGAAATCATCTCAAGATAACCTCCTACGGTTTTAAAACGCCTTTTCCTTGAGCACTTTGCTTCTCACTCCCGCTCCGTTTCTGTCTTCACCGATGGGTCTAAGTCTGCGGACGGTGTTGGCTACTCTTGTTTTTCCTGATCGCGCTTATATGTGTCGCTTAGCTACGGAGACTAGCATCTTTACAGCGGAGCTTTATGCTATTCTCTATGCTCTTCATCTCCTTTGTAGTTGTTGTTGACTCTCGTAGTGCCCTCATGACTCTCGGGTTCTTTAATCCGTTTCATCCAGTAGTTGTCAAGATCCAACATTGACTGATTCTTGTTCACAGTAAATTTAAGTCGGTTGAGTTTTGTTGGGTTCCCAGCCATGTTGGTGTCTCTTTAAATGAGCGTGCGGATGCTGCCGTCAAGGAAGCTGTCCGCTCTTGTCCTATCTCTCGTAAAGGCGTTCCATATTCCGACTTTTATCCGGTTATCCATTCCTCCATCCTTACCCGTTGGCAGGCTTCTTGTGTCGGAAAATCCGACACCATTTAATAATCATACAGATAAGAGCTGTGTTACCAACAAGTTACCCATAGAAAACGTAACTTGTAGTGGAATTACCGTCTATAGAAAACGGGATATCATCACCACATACTATTATAATTCACCAGCTATTCTGCTGGGAATTATTCTTAAATACATTAGTCTTTGGACTTTACCATCATAAAAACATCTTATATAAATTAACTTAATTATCAATATTAAAGTAGAGTAAATGTGACCCTTCTATCACGTTCTGAAATCTGGACAATGTAAGCCAGGCGTCAGAGTGGAGGAAGGGGGGCAGCCATTGTTGTTTTATTGAGACCAGAGGCTCACACGGGAGCAAATTCGGCTCCTGTTAATTTACTTGGACGTAGTGTTATGGAAACCAAAGGTGTACCATTTTTCAACACGCTGTCTACATATCAAGTTAAGTGTCTATCCGAAACCCGTTTATCATTCATTTATGGCCATTAATGTCAGGATATAGGGTGACCCGGTTAGATCGCGAAATCGCCTCAAACTAAAGGTAATTAAGCCAGGTCTTTAATGTTCCATGTACTGTTTTCTCTGAAATACTTGTCATATATAGGATTCTGGCTTCACAGCTAGCGCACTTTTGACAGGTCAAGTCGAGGATGCAAGATTTGTGCACCAGTTACTGGGTGATATGGAAGCTACCTCAAAGAGGATAATTAGGTGTCTACACCCTAGTTATACCTGGTGGACTAACCTGCTGTACTATAAGATAAGGAACCTCTTCAATGTATGTAGTTACTGTAGTTTGATTGGCTGCATATATATATAAACTATTAAACCCCCCCCTAATGTGTAGAGGATCGATTTGTGAGATTAAGAGATTATTGCAGAAATACAGTCCACTTATCATTATACAAATTGCTATCGAAGTATATAAATTAACGTAAATATAAATTCATATAAATTAAATAAATATAAATCTCACAGGTCGGTTCCCACATTATTTGGTCATCTTCGAACCGGATGACGGATTTTTTGATCCTTTGAACCCACATTTGGTCATCTTAGTACCGGATGAACCAGTTAACCAGTGGATTCATTAAATATCTAGTGCAGTGTTATTTAAACAAAGGCCAGCCAGTCATAGACGGCAGCGTAGCCTCGAGGGAGCTCAGGAGCCTCCCTCAGCCCAGTTCAGCCTTAGTCAGCGGTTTCATGCACACCCACAGATTTGGTGGCGTGTTATTTCGTGAAATGACAGCGCTAATATAGAATCCAGCCAAATTAGTGACTGTGTCTTCGCGAGATTGTTCACGGATTTCGTGGTGTTACATTTCGCGAGAGATTATCTACGAATTTTGTGGACTTTATTTCGCGAGGTCACTAATAATATTTAATACTTCTAGATAATATTAGAAGTTTCATAGAGGCTAATTAAGAGGCTATTAACAATAATTGTGTATATTATTTCTCCAAATAGAGAATTATTTAATATAAATTGCACTAGTGATCACAGTATAATATTTACTAATTGCCAACCCACAACAGGGTAGGATATGACTAGTTGAACTATTATTGTTCATCCTAGTCCCATTATTACAATAGTCAGTTGTACTATATTGAACAACCTAACACCATTAATGAATGGTCCAGACCCTATTTTGGGTGTAATTTTTATCAACTCGAGTTGAGTTGTATATATAATAATTTACTTATGATCATTACACCTTTGAGTGATTAATTAGTGTCTCTACCATCCTAGGGTGATATAGAAGAGCTAACCTAAAGGTACTTCCAGCGACACTGGTTTATCACTCAAATCATTAGTGTGTATGATTGTATATATATAATGTGTATTAATTTTAAGTGCTAACCTCTAGTAGAGGTAGGATTATTGCCTAGTGAGTTCAGAATTTACCCTAGGCTACCATTAGAGCTTGTTCAGTATTATGAGCAGCCCAAGTACAAGCCCCACAAGGCTTCACCAACTAGCCAGTATGGATAATGCAGGGAGAATGAAAAGAACCCTTGCAGGTCTTAAAGGCCACTTAACAAGACAGATCAAGAAATGTGAAGATTTGTCACAACAATCTCAAGTTGATTATGCTGACCTGGAAAGCTATTATCAAGCAGCTGCAGGTAAATTTGAGCAAATCAAATGCCAAATAGCAACATATGTGGCTGAACTTGCCAACACTAATTTATCAGAAACAGAAATAGACGACATTATGGTTGATCTTGCGAATTATGAAGATCACACTCAGGCCACGTTACAGCCTTATGTCAAATTAATTGCCCAGAACAAGGCAACAGCAACAACAACAACAGTTGCATCTAATACGAGTCAAGCAGAAGCTCGACTCCCTCCAATTAATTTACCCACTTTCTCAGGAAAAGATGAGGAAGATTGGGATGAATTTTGGAACAAATTCGTTGACCTTGTAGACTCAAAACAATCTTTACCAAAGAGTAGTAAATTCTCTTATTTGCAAGGCCAATTATCAGGTGAGGCTAAAACAGTAGTATCCCATCTGAGATTAACTAATGACGGCTATGATCTGGCAGTAAAACTCCTCAAGGATAATTATGCTGATCCAGAAGTAAGAACATCACATTTAGTTCATGAGCTGTTGCATTTACCCCCACCGGAGGCTTCAGCTGATTCACTCCAAGTCTTCAAGCTGGAGGTAGAATCATTGATCAATGCCCTCAACCTGACAGCAGATACAAACGGGGCTGAGTGGGTCTTGAAAATAATTGTCCAGGAGAAAATACCTAGGGACATATTGAGACAAATGAGTGCTCATTACAATAAAAGCATCTTATCTATGAATGAAATATCTGAAGGTTTAAAGTCAGTAGTTCATCAATTACAAACACATGACAAATTAAAACCACCAAGTAAACCCTCAGAAACCAATAATAGTAAACCACAGAGTACCAAAGGTACTCCAAATCAATCTAGACAATATAATTCAACACCAAAGTGGAACAGTGGCAGTGTGGGCGTATATGCAGTGGGACCCTCCAAGCCTATAGTTACTGTGTCACCCAAGAACGTGACACCAAAGGGTACTGGAAGCTATGGAACATGTTTGTTCTGCAATGAGAAACATTCAATGTACCACTGCCCTAATTTTCCTGATAGTGACGCCCGTGTTGAGCGACTCAAAGATTTGCAACATTGCACGAGGTGCCTCAGGAAACATAACATCAAGGACTGTGATACCCAATTACACACCTGTAATAGGTGTAACAAAGGTCAGCACCATGCAGCATTGTGCAGAGACACCAAAACAACGTCTCCAAACCCCAAGGTGGAAGATAGCATTCCCACCACTGTACAGTACTGCAAGGTGCAACAAACAAACAGTGTCCAATCGGCAAAGTCTAAAGGTAATACGACTTTGCCTACTGCCCAAATTACCATCCTGAATAAGAGGGCCAAGGTCCATACCCGTGGGTTGTTTGACCAAGGATCCCAGAGAACATACATCACTAAAAGGTTGGCAGATGAATTACAATTAAGGCCTGTAGCCCAGATGTCATTCAACATCTCAGGGTTTGTAACAGATGCAGGACCTCAAGTCTACCAGGTGGTACAACCATCAGTACGCTTAGGCAGGTACGTCTGTCGAGTACAAGCCATTGTGGTGGACAAAATACCAGTAGACCTACAAGTTCAAGGTCTGAGAGCAACAGCCAAATTCCTGAGAAATAGAGGAATAAAATTGGCAGATAATATTAAGTCTGATCACCTCACTGACTTCGGTCTCCTTGTAGGGACAGACTATTGTCATCGATTCATCGGTAGCCCTACTAAATATCAGGGCATAACCATGTTAAACTCTGCAGGAGGTAAATTACTCTCAGGCCCAGTATCAAGCCTGAGGAGACCTATGCCTGCAGATAAACAATACCAATAGAAATCTAAATTTGTCAGCTGATTATATTTCTCCAGTAGCATTATACTAAGGAGATGACAGCTGACTATAGTAACAGAGGTTGATGTTAGTATCATCATTTAAAGCTGAAGATGAGTTCATGAGGCCTCAGTGGCAAATCAGTGAACAGTAGCTTAAACAGCTACAAGTCACTGCGACCAATGTCACTGAACCCACTGCAGTCTCAGAACCATACTTTACTTTAATGATGAGCTATTCAATCTTCTGAATCAATTAACTAAATTAAACCCTAATAAATCTGATGACTGATTTGATACATTTATTATTTAATCAAGATGTATTCCATGGGCCTCAGTGTTTATATATCAGTGACCAGTTACCTGAAGAAACTTCAAGTTATATCTAATGTCACTGATCTCACTGCAGTCCCTGAATCATACTTGACTGTAGTACTTGATCACATTCAGTCTTCTGGGTTAAATAATATGTAATAAGGCTTGAATATTAGCCTTTCAAGAGTTGACAGGGAAATGAAATCGCATTAGACTTCTAACCCCTGCAACTCTAGTACGGGACATCCGTCCTGTACGAACAGACACACAAATGTGTGATTACTAACTACTAACATCAAATTAATCTAATAATCCAAAGGAGGAGTATCGGTGTTCGTCTGTTCTAAACAGGACTTCGACCCGTGAGCAGCCCCCTGGGGAATTATGTCGGAAAATCCGACACCATTTAATAATCATACAGATAAGAGCTGTGTTACCAACAAGTTACCCATAGAAAACGTAACTTGTAGTGGAATTACCGTCTATAGAAAACGGGATATCATCACCACATACTATTATAATTCACCAGCTATTCTGCTGGGAATTATTCTTAAATACATTAGTCTTTGGACTTTACCATCATAAAAACATCTTATATAAATTAACTTAATTATCAATATTAAAGTAGAGTAAATGTGACCCTTCTATCACGTTCTGAAATCTGGACAATGTAAGCCAGGCGTCAGAGTGGAGGAAGGGGGGCAGCCATTGTTGTTTTATTGAGACCAGAGGCTCACACGGGAGCAAATTCGGCTCCTGTTAATTTACTTGGACGTAGTGTTATGGAAACCAAAGGTGTACCATTTTTCAACACGCTGTCTACATATCAAGTTAAGTGTCTATCCGAAACCCGTTTATCATTCATTTATGGCCATTAATGTCAGGATATAGGGTGACCCGGTTAGATCGCGAAATCGCCTCAAACTAAAGGTAATTAAGCCAGGTCTTTAATGTTCCATGTACTGTTTTCTCTGAAATACTTGTCATATATAGGATTCTGGCTTCACAGCTAGCGCACTTTTGACAGGTCAAGTCGAGGATGCAAGATTTGTGCACCAGTTACTGGGTGATATGGAAGCTACCTCAAAGAGGATAATTAGGTGTCTACACCCTAGTTATACCTGGTGGACTAACCTGCTGTACTATAAGATAAGGAACCTCTTCAATGTATGTAGTTACTGTAGTTTGATTGGCTGCATATATATATAAACTATTAAACCCCCCCCTAATGTGTAGAGGATCGATTTGTGAGATTAAGAGATTATTGCAGAAATACAGTCCACTTATCATTATACAAATTGCTATCGAAGTATATAAATTAACGTAAATATAAATTCATATAAATTAAATAAATATAAATCTCACAGGTCGGTTCCCACATCTTGGTCGTCTGTTACTGGTAACAAACTACGTACTCTTAAATGTTGTGTTTCCTCGTGGCCGTCCTCCTACCACCGTAACTGGCGTTGGGAAACGGCTCTGGCGAGGTTGCGTATTGGCCATACTCGCTTAACCCATGGTCACTTGATGGAGCGCCGCCCTGCTCCTTATTGTCCTAGTTGCTTTGTCCCTCTTACGGTCGTGCATATCCTTCTTGAATGTCCTGAGTTCCAGGACGAGCGTGTGTCTTGCTTTCCGACCGCCCCTCGCGGTCACGTGTCCCTCAATAGAATTCTTGGTGACTCGGATACTTTTGATATCGTTCGCCTTATGCGTTTTTGTTCTCGTATTGGCATCCATGGTGATATTTAGTGCCATCTGACTATTCCGCACATTTGATGGTGCTACATAGCCTTCCCGGTTTGGTGCCTTCTTTTGATAATTACTTACTTTATCTTTATAATTTTCAGATGTGGGGGTTGATTATACATAACTTATATTCTCTCCCACAAAACCAAATTTGCCACAGCAATAACTATTCTCCAGGTTTCCCTCCAACACATAACTGCACTAAATGAAACGACGCTCTCACTCCCCAAGTGGACACCACAGTGCCCCGGCGCTCTCACTCCCCAAGTGGACACCACAGTGCCCCGACACTCTCACTCCCCAAGTGGACACCACAGTGCCCCGACGCTCTCACTCCCCAAGTGGACACCACAGTGCCCCGACACTCCCACTCCCCCAAGTGGACACCTCAGTGCCCCGACACTCTCACTCCCCAAGTGGACACCTCAGTGCCCCGACGCTCTCACTCCCCAAGTGGACACCACAGTGCCCCGACACTCCCACTCCCCCAAGTGGACACCACAGTGCCCCGACACTCTCACTCCCCCAAGTGGACACCACAGTGCTCCGACACTCTCACTCCCCCAAGTGGACACCACAGTGCCCCGACGCTCTCACTCCCCCAAGTGGACACCACAGTGCCCCGACACTCTCACTCCCCCAAGTGGACACCACAGTGCCCCGACACTCTCACTCCCCAAGTGGACACCACAGTGCCATGACGCTCTCACTCCCAAAGTGGACACCACAGTGCCCCGACACTCTCACTCCCCCAAGTGGACACCACAGTGCCCCGACACTCTCACCCCCCCAAGTGGACACCACAGTGCCCCGACACTCTCACTCCCCAAGTGGACACCACAGTGCCATGACGCTCTCACTCCCCAAGTGGACACCACAGTGCCCCGACACTCTCACTCCCCAAGTGGACACCACAGTGCCATGACGCTCTCACTCCCCAAGTGGACACCACAGTGCCCCGACACTCTCACTCCCCAAGTGGACACCACAGTGCCATGACGCTCTCACTCCCCAAGTGGACACCATAGTGCCCAGACGCTCTCACTCCCCAAGTGGACACCACAGTGCCCCGACGCTCTCACTCCCCAAGTGGGCATCTCAGTGCCCCAAAATGTAAGCTCACTCTATTTCTCCCACAGGAATCCCTACCATAGCTATTTCGGAGGTGGTTGTCTCATGATGGAGAGCCACATATTAAAGGTGAATGGCTGGAGCAACATGTACTGGGGATGGGGAGGCGAGGACGATGATATGTGGAATAGGGTTACGTCTTCAGATATGACGGTGTGGAGATACCCGAACCCTTACGTCAGATACAAGATGATTCAACACAGACCTGCAGCTCCCAGTCAAGAGAGGTAAGAGAGAGGCCGTTGTTCAGGTGGCTCCAAATATCAGTGAGTGCCATTTTCTGTCCTAATGTGGTCGATTGTAGTTATTTATATGTAGTTAGGGTTTAGGGTGAGAGCTTTTCTTGTTAGTGTGTGCTGGTAGTTTGATTGTATTCACGTATTGTTAAGGGGAGGTGGTTTGGTGGTATATTTTCTTGTTAGAGACGGGGCGGTAATTTGGTTATTATTGGTAAGGGCTGTTCGGATTGGGAATTGTAGTGAGAATGGCGGTAGTTTGAGTGTGGCCATGTTTTGTGAGAGAGGGATAGTCTATTGGTTCCATTCGTGACTTCTTAATGAGGAAATATAAATTGGGTGTTGTCTTATTTTATCCAAAAGGGGAGGTAGTTTTGTTAGTTTTTGTCTTTGTAGTAAGGTGTTAGGGTTAGGATGAGCTGGTCTTGTTAGTGATGAGTGGTAGTTCGGTTGCAGTTTAGTCTTGGTAGTAAGGGGGTGGTGGTTTATTTAATGGTTCACTCCTGTTAACGACAGGTGGTGGTGTGTGTGTGTGTGTGGTCTTGTTATCCTAGTGAGGGGTGGTGATGGTCTGGGTGTGGTCTTGTTATCTTAGTGAGGGGTGGTGATGGTCTGGGTGTGGTCTTGTTATCTTAGTGAGGGTGGTGATGATCTGGGTGTGGTCTTGTTATCTTAGTGAGGGGTGGTGGTTTATTTAATGGTTCACTCTTGTTAACGATAGGTGGTGGTGTGTGTGTGTGTGGGGTCTTGTTATCCTAGTGAGGGGTGGTGATGGTCTGGGTGTGGTCTTGTTATCTTAGTGAGGGGTGGTGGTCTGGGTGTGGTCTTGTTATCTTAGTGAGGGGTGGTGGTCTTGTTATCTTAGTGAGGGGTGGTGATGGTCTGGGTGTGGTCTTGTTATCTTAGTGAGGGGTGGTGGTGGTCTGGGTGTGGTCTTGTTATCTTAGTGAGGGGTGGTGGTCTTGTTATCTTAGTGAGGGGTGGTGGTCTGGGTGTGGTCTTGTTATCTTAGTGAGGGGTGGTGGTCTTGTTATCTTAGTGAGGGGTGGTGGTCTTGTTATCTTAGTGAGGGATGGTGGTCTTGTTATCTTAGTGAGGGGTGGTGGTGGTCTGGGTATGGTCTTGTTATCTTAGTGAGGGGTGGTGGTCTTGTTATCTTAGTGAGGGGTGGTGGTCTTGTTATCTTAGTGAGGGGTGGTGGTGGTCTGGGTGTGGTCTTGTTATCTCAGTGAGGGGTGGTGGTCTTGTTATCTTAGTGAGGGGTGGTGATGGTCTGGGTGTGGTCTTGTTATCTTAGTGAGGGGTGGTGGTCTTGTTATCTTAGTGAGGGGTGGTAGTCTGGGTGTGGTCTTGTTATCCTAGTGAGGGGTGGTGGTCTTGTTATCTTAGTGAGGGGTGGTGGTGGTGGTCTGGGTGTGGTCTTGTTATCTTAGTGAGGGATGGTGGTCTTGTTATCTTAGTGAGGGGTGGTGGTGTTCTGGGTATGGTCTTGTTATCTTAGTGAGGGGTGGTGGTCTTGTTATCTTAGTGAGGGGTGGTGGTGGTCTGGGTGTGGTCTTGTTATCTTAGTGAGGGGTGGTGGTCTGGGTGTGGTCTTGTTATCTTAGTGAGGGGTGGTGGTCTGGGTGTGGTCTTGTTATCTTAGTGAGGGGTGGTGGTCTGGGTGTGGTCTTGTTATCTTAGTGAGGGGTGGTGGTCTGGGTGTGGTCTTGTTATCTTAGTGAGGGGTGGTGGTCTGGGTGTGGTCTTGTTATCTTAGTGAGGGGTGGTGGTCTGGGTGTGGTCTTGTTATCTTAGTGAGGGGTGGTGGTCTGGGTGTGGTCTTGTTATCTTAGTGAGGGGTGGTGGTCTGGGTGTGATCTTGTCTTAGTGAGGGGTTGTGGTCTGGGAGTGGTCTTGTCTTAGTGAGAGGTGGTGGTCTGGGGGTGGCCTTGTTATGTAGTGAGGGACGGTCTTTTGTGTGTGGTCTTATGTATCTCCTTCTGGGAGATCATTTACGTATATCAGAAACAGCATAGATCCAAGGACTGATCCTGTTGGACTCCACTGGTGACTCCCCGCCACTCTGAGACCTCACCCCTCACAGTGACTCGCTGTGTCCTGTTGCTTAGGTAATCTCTTATCCAGTGGAGTACCTTCCCTTTCACTCCTGCCTGCATCTCCAGTTTGTACACTAGTCTCTTATGTGGTACTGTGTCAAAAGCTTTCTTGCACTCCAGAAATATGCAGTCTGCCCAGCCCTCTCTTTCTTGCCTGATTTTTGTTGTCTGGTCATAGAACTCAATTAATTCTGTTAGTCACGATTTGCCATCTCTGAACCCATGCTGATGTTGTGTTACAAAGTTCTTCCGCTCCAATTGTTCCACTAGCTTTTTTCGCACAATCTTTTCCATCATCTTGCATGGAATGCAAGTTAGGGACACTGTGGCCTGTAGTTCAGTGCCTCCTGCCTATCACCCTTCTTGTATATTGTGACTACATTGGCCGTCTTCCAAATTTTTGGCAGTTCATCTGTTACCAGCGATTTGTTGTACACCACGGAGAGTGGTAGGCACAGAGATTCTGCTCCTTCCTTTAGAATCCATGGTGAGATTCCATCCGGGCCTATAGCCTTTGTCACGTCCAAATCTAGCAGATGCTTCCTCACCTCCCCATTGGTAATCACAAACTCCTCTAGTGGTGTCTGGCTTGATGTTCCCTCCCTTATCTCTGGGACTTCTCCTTGCTCTGAGGTGAAGACTTCCTGGAATTTTGTATTGAGTTCCTCGCACACTTCCTTGTCGTTTGTAGTGAATCTTTCAGCTCCTATCCTCAGTTTCATTACCTGTTCCTTCACTGTTGTTTTCCTCCTGATGTGGCAATGCAGCAGTTTGGGTTGAGTCTTTGTCTTGCTCGCTATGTCATTTTCATATTGCCTCTCTACCTCTCTTCTCACCCTGACGTATTCATTCCTGGAGCTCTGGTATCTTTCTCTGCTCTCTAGTGTTCTGTTGTTTGTATAGTTTCTCCACTCCCTTTTACTTAGCTGCTTTGCTACCTTGCAACTTTGATTAAACCATGGTTTTCTCATCTCCATTTCATTTTTTTCCTTTTGGACTTGAACAAACTTGACTGCTGCCTCCTTACACTTCTGTGTGTAGTCCATCATGTCTTGAACCTCCAGCAGTTTCGCTCTCCATGCTTCCTCACCTCCATGTGGTTCCCTGTTTCCCAGTCTATCCTTCCATAATTAAAGTCCCCCCATTATGAGAAGATGGGATCAATTTCTACAGGCAGCAGCGGCTGCTCTCTCAATGATAATGTTAACTGCCATGTTGTTTCTGTCATACTTTTGCCTTGGTCTTCTTTCATTTGGTGGTGGGTTATATATCACTGCTACTACTACTCTTGGTCCTCCCATCGTCATGGTGCCTGTTATGAAGTCTCTGAACCCTTCGCAGCCCGGAATAACCATCTCCTCGAAACTCCATTCCTTTCTCGTCAGTAGAGCCACTCCTCTGCCTCCCCTTGATTCCCTCTCTTTCCTTATTACAGTGTAGTCCTGGGGAAACACCGCATTCGTTATGATTCCTGAGAGTTTTGTTTCTGTGAGTCCAATTACATCTGGGTTTACTTCTTGTGTTGTTTCCCTAGGTTCACTAGCCTTGTTTGTAATCCCATCTATGTTCGAGTACATGACCTTAAAGCTGATTCTCTTCTGTCCATTCTCAGTTTCTGTGGATTCCACTGGAGTTGGGGGACAAGGGATATCTGGGATGGGTGAGCCTAGGAAGGAGGACCTGGGGGGTCTGGGGTGTGAGAGGGTTGTGAGGATCTGGAAAAGGAGGGCTAGGGGGGTCTGACGTGATGCACTTGAGGGGGTCTGGGGTTGGGGGTGATTTGGGGCATGGGATGGGGGAGCAATCCTAGGGTGGGTTGACAGGGAGGTCAGGGGTTTGGGAGGGAAGCCTGGGGAGGAGGGGCCAGGAGGGAGGGGGGTAGAGCAGGGAGGAGAGCTTGGGGTGGGGAAACTGGGAAGGGTACAGGCTGGAGAAACAGGGAAGGGCATGGGGTGCAGGAACAGTGAGGATCTGGGGTAGGGGTTGGGGAAGAAAAAGGGCATGGGGGAAACATGGGGTGTCTGGGATCAGGGAACATGGGGGCATGGTCTGAAGAGGGACTTTACTGTCTGGGGAGGTACAGTTGATTGGTGGGGGATGGCTGAGAGGTTGGTTGGTGGGAGGCTTCTGTTACAGTCCCCCCTGGGTGTGCTGGCCTGCTGGTGGGGGGGATTCCCACTCCCCTCTGAGGTTCCTGGAGATACTGAGCTGAGTCCTGTTGCTCCCATATCCCCACCCCTTTCTCTGCGTCTCTCCCTTGCTTTTGCAGCCTTCCTTCCTTCCTTCTCTCTTCCCTCGTCATGTCCCTTTGCAGAAAGACGTCCTCGTATCCCCCTAACCTCACAAGTCTATATTCGTACTGCTTTTGCTGCGAAGACCTCCATTGTTGCCGTCCTTTTTGACCTGGAAAAAGCTTATGACACTACATGGCGGTATCATATTCTATCCAAGCTTCATTCTTTTGACCTTCGTGGTCATCTCCCTCTCTTTCTCCGCAGCTTCCTCTCTCGTCGTTCCTTCCGGGTGCGCCTTGGCACCACTCTCTCGGCCTCTTTTCAGCAATACGAAGGTGTGCCCCAGGGTAGTGTTCTGAGCACTACTCTTTTTCTGGTTGCCCTCAACGGTCTTCTTTCCTCTCTTCCTTCAGGCGTCTTCTCCGCTCTTTATGTCGATGATCTTGCCCTTTGCTGTCAGGGTGATGATTCGCCTCTCCTTCAGCGCCGGCTTCAACTTGCGATTGATGCCGTGTCGTCTTGGGCCACCGATCATGGCTTCAAGTTCTCTTCTACTAAGACTTGTGCCATGACTTTTACTCGAAAACGGGTCGTTCTTCGTCCCTCTTTGTCACTTTATGGTCATCCCCTTGAGTACAAAGATTCCGCGAAACTTTTGGGGTCATTCTTTGACACTCGTTTGTCTTGGTTTCCCCATATCTCTTACCTCCGTGTTGAGTGCTCCAAGGCCCTTACCCTCTTTTGAGTATTGTCCCATACTTCTTGGGGGAGCGGATAGGCGCACTCTCCTCGCTTTACATTACTTTCTCGTCCTGTCTAAGCTCGATTATGGTTGCCCTGCTTACTCGTCTACTTCTCCTTCTACTCTTCACCGTCTTGATGTTTTGCACCATACTGGGTTGTGCCTCAGTTCTGGTGCTTTTCGTTCGACTTCCGTCCTCAGCTTGTATGTTGATACTGGCTTCCTATCTCTCCAGGACCGCCGTGATCGCTACTGTCTTCGCTACCTTGTGCGGTCCTTGCAACATCCTTCGTCTCGCCTTTGTCGTGCTTTAACTTTTACCCCTTCTGCGGTTCCTGTTCCTCTTCACCACGTCCCTCTTTCTGTTCGGTTATCTCGCTTACAGGATTCTCTTTTCGTTCATAATTCTAATATTTCTCCTCGTGTTGTTCCCTCTTTGCCCCCATGGAGAGTCCCCCCCTTCCGCAGTTTTGTACATCCTTGACCCGTCATCACTAAAGCTTCTACCCCTCCTACGGTTCTAAAATGCCTTTTCCTTGAGCATTTTCCTTCTCACCCCACTCCGTTTCCATCTTCACCGATGGGTGTAAGTCTGCGGACGGTGTTGGCTACTCTGTTGTTTTTCCTGATCGCACTTATATGTGTCGCTTACTTTTGGAGACTAGCATCTTTACAGCAGAGCTTTATGCTATTCTCTATGCTCTTCGTTTCCTGCTTTCTCGTTGTCAGTCTTCCTTTGTAGTTGTTGTTGACTCTCGTAGTGCCCTCATGGCTCTCGGGTCCTTTAATCCGGTTCATCCAGTAGTTGTCGAGATCCAGCATTGGCTGTTTCTTGTTCACAGTAAATTTAAGTTGGTTGAGTTTTGTTGGGTTCCCAGCCATACTGGTGTGTCTTTAAATGAGTGTGCAGATGCTGCCGCCAAGGAAGCTGTCCGCTCTTGTCCCATCTCTCGTAAAGGTATTCTATATTCTGACTTTTACCCGGTTATCCATTCCTCCATCCTTACCCATTGGCAGGCTTCTTGGTCGTCTGTTACTGGTAACAAACTACGTACTCTTAAATGTTGTGTTTCCTCGTGGCCGTCCTCCTACCACCGTAACCGGCGATGGGAAACAGCTCTGGCGAGGTTGCATATTGGCCATACTCGCTTAATTCATGGTCACTAGATGGAGCGCCGCCCTGCTCCTTATTGTTCAAATTGCATTGTCCCTCTTACGGTCGTGCATGTCCTTCTTGAATGTCCTGACTTCCAGGACGAGCGTGTCTTTCTTTCCGACCGCCCCTCGCGGTCACCTGTCCCTCAATAGAATTCTAGGTGACTCGGATACTTTTGATATCGTTCGCCTTATGCGTTTTTGTTCTCGTATTGGCATCCTTGGTGATATTTAGCGCCCTCTGATTATTCCGCACATTTGATGGTGCTACATAGCCTTCCTGGTTTGGTGCCTTCTTTTGATAATTACTTACATACTTATTTTCTTGATGTGAGGTGGTTGTTCTGTTGTGTTTTTGTCTTCTTAATGGGGGTTCGTGGATTGGAATTGTCTTGTCTTCTTAGTGAGAGGTGGTAGTTTGAAACTGGTTATGTGTTGTTAGTGAGAGGTCATAGTTTGGATGATGTTTTGTCATGTTAGTGAATTGCAGAGGTTTGGGTGAACGTTTCACTTTATAGTGCATAAGGGAGGTTTAATTATATTTTTGTCATTTTAGTGAGTGGTGAGACTTTAGTGGGTTTTATTTTGATAGCAAGGGACTCTTTTTTTATTACAAGTGATGAGTGATAGTTTGTGTTTGGTTTTGCCTCATTCGTAACTAGCTGTACCCGGCCACGTGTTGCTGTGGCTCAGCAGCACATGTGTGCTGCTGAGCCACAGCCCTCCCCCTCTCCCCCTGTTCTCCCCAACATTCTCCCCCTCCCTCTCATCCTCCCAACTATTCCCCACTCTACTGCCTCTTATCCTCCCTACCATTTCCCCCTCCCCCTCCCCCTCCCCTGTACCTTCGTCCTCCCAACAGCTTCATTCCCTCGTCCTCCCCAGAATTCCCCCTCCCCCGTCCCCTAGTCCTCTCCATCATCCCCCACTCCCCCATCCTCTTGTCCTCCCCACCATTCCCCAATCCCCTTGTCCTTCCCACCATCCCCCACTCCCTCATCCCCTCGTCTTCCCCACTCCCCAGTCCCTCGTCCTCCCCACCATTTCCCCCTACCCCAACCCTTCATCCTCACAACCATCCCTTCATCCTCACAACCATCCCGCACTCCCGTCCCCTTGTCCTCTCCACCCCATACCCTCGTCCCCACCATCCCCCACTCCCTCGTCCTCCTCACCATTACCCCCTCTCCCGTCCCCTCATCCTCCCAACCATCTCCCACTCCTGTCCCCTCGCCCTCCCTATCATTCCCCACTCCCTCGTTCTATGCATTCTCAAATGATCTGATGTCCCCATCAGAAAAATGAGAACATCAAATGATCTGATGTTCCCTTTACTTCAAAATAAGAAGAACAGTTAAAAAAAAAAATTATATGAAAAAATGAAAAAATACAAAATTAAACTATACTCATGAAATGAATAGTATGGTAAACAACACAGCTCAATTGCAAGTCTAAGTCTGTCAAAGTCACACAAAATAATTAAACCAAATGAAAATAAATCGAAATCTATGAAAATTCTATTTATCAATGCAATTGGAAACATTGAATTGGAATCGTAACATATTTAGTATAGAGTATATTGCTTTTACATCCAATAGATGGCGCTGTTTTTTTAAGCACGTTTT
This sequence comes from Procambarus clarkii, assembly GCF_040958095.1. Lineage (NCBI taxonomy): Eukaryota > Metazoa > Arthropoda > Malacostraca > Decapoda > Cambaridae > Procambarus > Procambarus clarkii. The sequence goes on along the minus strand of NC_091151.1, from coordinate 18,930,011 downwards.
TACCTGTCACAGGTATGGCATCCATATAGTAGGTATATAAAAACACGTGCATATTCGAATAGAACCCTGTGTCAAAATTTCAAAGCAATCGGTGAAGAACTTTCGGAGATAACGATTTTGAACAAATGAACATTTACATTTTTATTTATATAGAATGGTGGTGTTTGGATGGGATCATGTCTTGTTAATAAGTAATGGATTTATTGTATTCTTGTTAGTAAAAGATGGTGGTTGTGTAAGGTTTTGTCAGTGAGGTTTTGTGATATTAGAATGTACCTTTGTTTATTGTGAGGCTTGGAGACTTCGGTATGCTTTTGATTTGTTAATTTATTGTTTGTGATTACATATGATGCTGTTAAAAATGTTGTTTGTTTCATTTTAGGAATGGATAATCTGTGGTCAAATATTAGGCATTGTGCATTTGATCTATCTTAAATACAACTTCAATTTTAAATAATCAAAACAACGATAATTGGGAATCCTGACATGATTTTTTCATGCATGATGTGTCTGAACATGTAAATCTAATTTGATAATGATCACATTCTTCCAGGGTGTACTTCACTTAAATATTTTAAATCAGTTATTCACAGTTTGCTAACACTAAATAAAAAATATTGTTCTGCTAAGATATATCATTATTAAACTTTGTCAAAAAAACAATCGCTGACAAACCTCTCCCCAAAAGACCTCCGCCTCAGCATCACCTTGCATTTCTGATTAGTGTATTTTATCAAAATAGAAATCTTCCACTATATTGCTACTTCTATTCCTTGATGCTTTTTTAATTCCAAACTAAATACATTTTTCTTGTTGTGTTACGATTAAGTTTCTTAACATTATTGTATTAATTTTAAAACTATTTTGTAATGCACAATTTTGCTTTTGTGACGGGAAAAACATGTTTGTTTGAAAAACTGTGTTTTTCATGTGAGGGAAATCTTTAAAACCTCTTTACCGATTGCTTTGACATTTTGACACAACGTTGCATTCGAAAAGGCGCGTGTTTTTATATATCTACTATATACAGGCCTCACCTGTGACAAGAATTTTTTTTTTTAAACAACACCATCTGTTGGACATAAGAGCAACACATGGTATAATCTCTGAAAGTTCTTCACCGATTGCTTTGACATTTTGACACAACGTTCCATTCGAATATGCCTGTGTTTTTATATGCCTACTATATATAGATGCCACACCTGTAACAGGTAAAAAGATGTTTTCTTTTTTAAAACAGCGCCATCTGTTGCACATCAGAGCAACACACACTAAATACATTATGATTCCATTTCAATGTTTCCAATTTCATTGATTAAATGAATTTTCATAAATTTCGATTTATTTTCATTTTAATTTAATTATTTTGTGTGACATTGCGTTGGAATTGAGCTGTGTTGTTTACTGTTCTGTTCATTTCGTGAGTATAGTTTTTTGTTTGTTTTTTATTTGTTTTTTATTTGTTTTCATATCCTTTTTTAACTGTTCTTCTTATTCTGTAGTGATGGGAACATCAGATCATTTGATGTTCCCATTTTTCTGATGGGAACATCAGATAATTTGGGAACGCATAGGACGAGGGAGTGGGGAATGGTGGGGAGGAAAGGGGACAGGAGTGGGAGATGGTTGGAGGATGAGGGGAGGGGGTAATGGTGAGGAGGATGGGGGAGTGGGTGATTGTGGGGACGAGGCGACGGGGGAGTGGAGAATGGTGGGAAGGACGAGGGGATGGGTGAGTGGGGGATGGTGGGGAAGATGAGGGGACAGGGGACAGGGGAATGGTTGGGAGGACAAGGGGACCGGGGAGGGAGGAATGATGGAGAGGATGAGGCGCTGGAAGAGTGAGGATGGTGGGGAGGACGAGGGGTCGGGTGAGTGGGGAATGGTTGGGAGGACGAGGAGACGGAGGAGTGGAGAGGACGAGGAGACGGAAGAGGATGGAATGGTGGGGACGACGAGGGGTCGGAGGAGTGGGGATGGTGGGGAGGACGTAGGGACGGAAGAGTGGGGGAATGGTTGGGTAGACGAGGGGACGGGGAATGGTGGAGAGGACAGGGTGACAGGGAAGGGTTGCTGTAGCTCAGCAGCGCATGGCCAGGTACAGCAAGTATAGAATATATATGCTATAATTAGTTCAGGAATATTTATATTTGGGTTTAGCTGAATTTTTTCTAAACTCTTAAAGTACAAAAAGGGACTTACTGGAGCTCCATTACTACATTTTGGTACGATCGACAAAACAGTTACAAAACGTTGTATCAAAATAGGTGGTTGAGTTGTATATTTCATTTCATGAAGATCGGCTACACCATAACTATATTTTATAGTTATGAAACTATTTCAGAGTCTCTCCGTTAGTGGGCAGACAACCTTAGTCCTCAGATAAATGTTTATGTATATGTTCTACAGGTACAAGTTACTGGCACAGAGCGTCGAGAGGCTGCGCACCGATGGCCTTAACTCCCTCCGCTACTCCGTCATCACCACCACCCGCTACCCACTCTACACCAACATTTTAGCGCACATCAGCCCCAGCGCTCCTAATATCTTCACCACTGTCAAGTCCACCACTGTCAAGTCCACCACTGTCAGCAACCCCCCATCCCCACCCCACATAAGATAACAGTCAGTAAAGAGAAGAACTTGATGAATAAAATAATAAGAAAAGGTCAAGGCAACAGAAATGTCCAATGTTGGAAAGACTGACCAACCATACCAAGTTCACTCCAATAATTACTTCCCGGTGGAAATATATAAGGTTTTCCGAGTTAGGGTTAAGGCTGAATAACAGCATTGTGACAGACAATATAAAATATTTGCTGAAAAAGAAATACAAATGTAATATTCATTGTTTTGTGAATGACATATAATCAATAAATGCAAATTGACAGTTGAACACTGTCACTCGTCATCTTCTATATCGTGATATTAACCATATGTTATATTTTACTTGTATAAATACAACAATTACACATAAGCTTTCAATCAATTTGTTGTTTTCAAGATGCAGGTTTTTTCATCTTGCATCAGAGGTAATATGAATGTTGCACAGATATTGCAGACATAATACTTATTGCCACACTGACGAACGTTTCTTTAAATGTTTTCAAGCTAAAATTCATCATGTGTATTTTTTAGCGTGTTGTTGTGGGGTATATTGGTCCCTAATTTGGATTCTCACAAGCCTCTTGTTGAGGGATATACTGGTCCCTAGTTTGGGTTCTCACAAGCGAGTTGTAGTGGGACATATTGGTCCCAAGTTTGGGGGTCTAAAAAGTATGTTATTGTGGGACATACTGGCCCCAAGTTTTGGGTCTTACAAGTGTGTTCTAGAGGGATATACTGCCCCCAAGTTTTGGGTTTTACAAGCGTGTAACGTGGTTAAGTTGTACTCAAGGTGACGTTATCTAATTTTAAAGTCCCTAAGGACCATAAATTGTTACATCTGGGGGTGGGTGAGGAGGCTACTAGGGGTTCAGGGGAAAGAAGGTCAGTCCGTCTGCCTCATGCAACTCACTAGAGAATGTTGGTCCCAAAGATGAGGACCACGTCAAGCCCAACACAGCAGGTCTATGCTCCCACCACCTGGGTGCCACTGATCGCCTTGGGAGCCCTTCCGTCAACCACGGGGAAACTGCTACAGTATTTCCTGCCTTGCCCCACAGAGGAGCGAAAAAACTCAGATTTGCCTTCAACAGCACTTTCTCTGAGTCTTGCCCGCTGTAACAAGAGTTCACAAGTCCCACTTACACACCTGTGTTTCTCAATTATCCAATAAGGTCGCCAACTGGGTCCCCAGTTGCTGGGGTGCATCTCTGCACCCCAGCAATGCAGTTCAGTGGTTACACTCTATGTTGCCTGATAGCGAAAGTGTTGCTACTCCTACAGTATTACAACAGGACTGCCAACCTAGGATACATTTCCATAGATGTCTGTGTTTTCTGACTCTGCCAGCCAGAGCTTACCCACTGCCAGAGCAGTGGGTAAGCGCTCGACGAATATAAGCATTGAGAACACTGGTTTTGTATCTTTGGGGGCACTCACTTCTACCGTTCAGGCATAATCCTATGTTGGTGGGCTTGGTATATACGTTGGTGCTTAAAGAGGTTCCTGTTTTTGTTAT
>NC_091151.1:18863388-18920888 GCF_040958095.1 Procambarus clarkii | reverse complement strand
AAGGTACCATCTCCAACACGATGTCTACAATTCAAGTTAAGTCTATCCGAAACCCGTTTATCATTCATTTATGGCCATTAATGTCAGGATATAGGGTGACCCGGTTAGATCACGTGGAGGCCTCAAACTAAAGGTAATTAAGCCAGGTCTTCAATGTTCCATGTACAGTTTCTCTGAAATACTTGTCATATATAGGATTCTGGCTTCACAGCTAGCGCTTCTTTTGACAGGTCAAGACGAGGAAGGAAGATTTGTGCACCAGTTACTGGGTGATATGGAAGCTACCTCAAAGAGGATAATTTGGTGTCTACACCCTAGTTATACCTGGTGGACTAGCCTGCTGTACTATAAGATAAGGAACCTCTTCAATGTATGTAGTTAATTCTGTAGTTTGATTGGCTGCATATATATTAAATATAACCCCCCCTAATGTGTAGAGGATCGATTTGTGAGATTATGAGATTATTGCAGAAATACAGTCCACTTAACATTATACAAATTGCTATCGAAGTATATAAATTAACGTAAATATAAATTCTATATATATTCATATAAATTAAATAAATATAAATCTCACAGGTCGGTTCCCAAATTATTTGGACCTTCGGAACCGGAATATTCGGTCCTATGAACCCACATTTGGTCATCTTAGTACCGGATGAACCAGTTAACCAGTGGATTCATTAAATATACTAGTGCAGTGTTATTTAAACAACGCCAGCAGTCAAGACGGCAGCGTAGCCTCGAGGGAGCTCAGGAGCCTCCCTCAGCCCAGTTCAGCTTCGTCAGCGGTTTCATGCACACCCACAGATATTTGGTGGCGTGTTATTTCGTGAAATGACAGCGCTAATATAGAAGCCAGCCTAATTAGTGACTGTGTCTTCGCGATATTGTTCACGGATTTCGTGGTGTTACATTTCGCGAGAGATTATCCACGAATTTTGTGGACTTTATTTCGCGAGGTCACTAATAACATTTAATACTTCTAGATAATATTAGAAGTTTCATAGAGGCTAATTAAGAGGCTATTAACAATAATTGTGTATATTATTTCTCCAAAATAGAGAATTATTTAATATATATTGCACTAGTGATCACAGTATAATATTTACTAATTGCCAACCCACAACAGGGTAGGATATTACCATTGACTAGTTGAACTATTATTGTTCATCCTAGTCCCATTATTACTATAGTCAGTTGTACTATATTGAACAACCTAACACCATTAATGAATGGTCCAGACCCTATTTTGGGTGTAATTTTTATCAACTCGAATTGAGTTGTATATATAATAATTTACTTATGATCATTACACCTTTGAGTGATTAATTTGTGTCTCTACCATCCTAGGGTGATATTGAAGAGCTAACCTAAAGGTACTTCCAGTGACACTGGTTTATCACTCAAATCATTAGTGTGTATGATTGTATATATATAATGTGTATTAATTTTAAGTGCTAACCTCTAGTAGAGGTAGGATTATTGCCTAGTGAGTTCAGAATTTACCCTAGGCTACCATTAGTGTTTGTTCAGTATTATGAGCAGCCCAAGTACAAGCCCCACAAGGCTTCACCAACTAGCCAGGATGGATAATGCAGGGAGAATGAAAAGAACCTTTGCAGGTCTTAAAGGCCACTTAACAAGACAGATCAAGAAATGTGAAGATTTGTCACAACAATCAACAGTTGATTATGCTGACCTGGAAAGCTATTATCAAGCAGCTGCAGGTAAAATTGAGCAAATCAAATGCCAAATGGCTGTCCTTGTGGGGACAGACTACTACCATCGATTCATCGGTAGCCCTACTAAATATCAGGGCATAACCATGTTAAACTCTGCAGGAGGTAAATTACTCTCAGGCCCAGTATCAAGCCTGAGGAGTCCTATGCCTGCAGATAAACAATACCAGTAGAAATCTAAATTTGTCAGCTGATTATATTTCTCCAGTAGCATTATACTAAGGAGATTACAGCTGACTATACCAACAGAGGTTGATGTTAGTATCATCATTTGAAGCTGAAGATGAGTTCATGAGGCCTCAGTGGCAAATCAGTGAACAGTAGCCTAAAACAGCTACAAGTCACTGCGACCAATGTCACTGAACCCACTGCAGTCTCAGAACCATACTTTACTTTAATGATGAGCTATTCAATCTTCTGAATCAATTAACTAAATTAAACCCCAATAAATCTGATGACTGATTTGATACATTTATTATTTAATCAAGATGTATTCCATGGGCCTCAGTGTTTATATATCAGTGACCAGTTACCTGAAGAAACTTCAAGTTATATCTAATGTCACTGATCTCACTGCAGTCCCTGAATCATACTTGACTGTAGTACTTGATCACATCCAGTCTTCTGGGTTAAATAATATGTAATAAGGCTTGAATATTAGCCTTTCAAGAGTTGACAGGGAAATGAAATCGCATTAGACTTCTAACCCCTGCAACTCTAGTACGGGACATCCGTCCTGTATGAACAGACGCACAAATGTGTGATTACTAACTACTAACATCAAATTAATCTAATAATTCGAAGGAGGAGTATCGGTGTCCGTCTGTTCTAAATAGGACTTCGACCCGTGAGCAGCCCCCTGGGGAATTATGTCGGAAAATCCGACACCATTTAATAATCATACAGATAAGAGCTGTGTTGTATAAACAAGTTACCCATAGAAAACGTAACTTGTAGTGGAATTACTGTCTAAAGAAAACGGGATATCATCACCACATACTATTATAATTCACCAGCTATTCTGCTGGGAATTATTCTTAAATACATTAGTCTTTGGACTTTACCATCATAAAAACATCTTATATAAATTAACTTAATTATCAATATTAAAGTAGAGTAAATGTGACCCTTCTATCACTTTCTGAAATCTGGACAAAGTAGGCCAGGCGTCAGTGGGGAAGGAGGGCAGTCATTGTTGTGTCACCTCCGAGACGTGTGGAGCAAATTCGGCTCCTATCATTCTGGACAATGTCGGCCAGTAACGTCAATAGTATGGAGTGTTAAACAGCCATTGTTATTGAGACCAGAGGCTCACACGGGAGCAAATTCGGCTCCTGTTAATTTTACTTGGACGTAGTGTTATGGAAACCAAAGGTACCATCTCCAACACGATGTCTACAATTCAAGTTAAGTCTATCCGAAACCCGTTTATCATTCATTTATGGCCATTAATGTCAGGATATAGGGTGACCCGGTTAGATCACATGGAGGCCTCAAACTAAAGGTAATTAAGCCAGGTCTTCAATGTTCCATGTACAGTTTCTCTGAAATACTTGTCATATATAGGATTCTGGCTTCACAGCTAGCGCACTTTTGACAGGTCAAGACGAGGAAGGAAGATTTGTGCACCAGTTACTGGGTGATATGGAAGCTACCTCAAAGAGGATAATTTGGTGTCTACACCCTAGTTATACCTGGTGGACTAGCCTGCTGTACTATAAGATAAGGAACCTCTTCAATGTATGTAGTTAATTCTGTAGTTTGATTGGCTGCATATATATTAAATATAACCCCCCCTAATGTGTAGAGGATCGATTTGTGAGATTATGAGATTATTGCAGAAATACAGTCCACTTAACATTATACAAATTGCTATCGAAGTATATAAATTAACGTAAATATAAATTCTATATATATTCATATAAATTAAATAAATATAAATCTCACAGGTCGGTTCCCACAAAACACTCAGGATGATAGTGGACAGAGTGTATCGTGACCCAGCCTGCACTCCTTCTTGACATACCAGAAAACATACTGAGAAAACTACTCCAAGCCTGCACTAAAGAGGCACTCTTCTTGAGCCCAGATGGGCACATGTTTTACCAAGTAGATGGGGGTCATCATGGGTTCTACCCTAGGTGTCCTGTTTGCGAACTTCTACATGGGTACCATCGAGCAGACGGTCTTAGTTGACATTCACTTGAAACCCGCCATATAATGCAGTTATGTTGACGACATTTTTACACAGGCACCGGATGCCAGATGTCAGCAGCAGCTGAAGGAGGCATTTGAGTGGAATTCTGTGTTGAGTTTCACTTATGAGATGGAGTATAATGGGAAGCTGCCCTTTCTGGATGTAACAGTCACGGAAAGGAGCAGAGGCTTCCACACTGCAGTCAGCACTAAGGAAACAAACATAGGAATCTGCCTCAATGTTAATAGTGACTGTCCAGAAAGGTGCAAGAGGAGTGTTATCAACGCTTATGTCGACCGTGCCAAAAGTCGCTAAAGTCGATGAAAAACTCTGTAGGATAAGGCAGGTCCTAGTCAACAACGGCTTCTCTAACGGTCTGGTTGAAGATATCATAAAAAGAAAGGTGAAACGCCAAGCAACCCTCTGAAGAGTCAACCAACACAACAGTTGTACCCCCCAATTAGACTATTTTACAGGAACTTCTTTTCGACGGCTCATAAAACGGAGGAAACGGTCCTGAAAGATATTGTTGATAGGAACGTTATTCCAACAGACAAAAATCAGATAATACAATTGACAATTTACTATAAAATAAAATAACGGCCAAGCTGCTCATGAAAAACTCCTCAGACACCCAGCAGAACGCAATGAAGGAAACCAACGTCGTCTATGACTTTAAATGCCTACTTGGGTACTGTAAGCTCCAAAGAACTCAGTATATAGGCAAGACAAAGTCTCTTTCCAGGAGATTAACAATGCATAAACAACGTTTCATCATGTAACATATAATCTCTTCTCACAACCAGACGATCACCAGAGAAATCTTAACAAACAACACAGAAATCATCGATAGGCACAGAGATAGCAGAGCATAGACACAGAGTTCTCCCATATTAACAGGAATTTGATGAAAGAAAGTGAGTAGCCCCTCACTATGCTCTAGTTGCCCTTGGGAGGTGGTGATCCTTGGGGGATTTAAATACTCCGAAATTACCATCTCTTTTAAGGGTCTTAGCTGTGGTGCAATGGGTTAAAGGCGTACGAGTTATGCCAGTTGCTGTAAGGCTTCTGGGCTGGCTAGGGTTCGAATCTCCTGGTGGGAAAGTGTTCTAAGGTTGTATAATCTCTCTTGCGTGTTTAGGCAAGTTGTGCATTATATATATATATATATATATATATATATATATATATATATATATATATATATATATATATATTTATATTTATTTACATATATATATATATTTATATTTATTTACATATATATATATATATATATATATATATATATATATATATATATATATATATATATATATATATAACTGAAAACTCACACCCCAGAAGTGACTCGAACCCATACTGACAGGAGCAACACAACTGGTATGTACAGGACGCCTTAATCCACTTGACCATCACAACCGTACATAAGGAAGTGATAGCCGAAGCTATTTGAACCACTTCCCCGCCGGCACTCGGATGGTAATCTTGGGCATAGCATTTTACCATTTTATCCCTTAACCGCTCAAACCAATCAAATCACCAAGAATGAGGTGATTTGATTGGTTCGAGCAGTTAAGGGATCCTGTACGCCTGCAGAGTTCTCCTAGCAGTATGGGTTCGAGTCACTTCTGGGGTGTGAGTTTTCAGTTGCATATAGTCCTGGGTTCCATTCAGGCTTGTTCGCATTTGTGTTCCTTATGTGTGCCTCAAAGAATGAGGTGATTTGATAAAATACCATGCCCATGGTTACCAACCGAGTGCCGGCGGGGGGATAGAAATAGCCTGGGCTACCATCCTCTTTTGTCCGGTCGTGTTGGTTGAGCGGTTAAGGGATCCTGTATGCCAGCAGAGTACTCCTGGCAGTATGGGTTCGAGTCACTTCTGGGGTGTGAGTTTTCAGTTGCATATAGTCCTGGAGACCATTCAGGCTTGTTCGCATTTGTTTTCCTCACATGTGCCCCAAAGAATGTGATGATTTGATAAAATACCTTGCCTAAGATTACCAACCGAGTGCCGCCGACTGTGTAGTAGCTTTGGTTCGGTCTTGGCTTTATTAGCTATATTATTTTCATACATTTTCTCAGCGGCTCTTCTTACACTAACATACTCGTTCCTGGTTCTCTGGTATCTCTCTCTACTTTCAGGTGTTCTCTTATTTCGGAAGTTCCTCCACGCCCTTTTTTCTTTCATACATTCCTGATTAAACTACGGATTCTTCTTTTGTTTCTCGGTTTTTTCCTGTCAGGCCGGGATAAACCTGTTTACTGCCTCCTGACACTTTTGGGTGACATTGTCCATCATGTCTTGTACGGACTTAGTTCTGAGTTCTGTATCCCATGGTATATCCCTTATTCATCTCCTCATAGTTTCCCTTTTGGTACGCCAGCCCTTTGTTTTCCAGTTCTTTTTGGGGGGAGATAATTCCTAGCTCAACCAGGTACTCAAAGTTCAATACAATATGATCACTCATTCCCAAGGGGGCGTCCAACTTAACTTCCCTTACAACCGACTCATTTAGGGTAAATATCAGATCAAGCAAAGCTGGTTCGTCGTCTCCTCTCATTCTTGTCGGTCCCTTGACGTTTGACTTAGAAAGTTTCTTGTTGCCACATCCAGCAGTTTAGCTCTCCATGTGTCTGGTCCTCCATGTGGGTCTCTGTTTTCCCAATCTATCTTCCCGTGGTTGAAGTCTCCTATGGTTAATAATCTGGATCCGTTCCTGCTAGCTACAGCAGATGCTCTCTCTATTATATTGATGTTGGCCATATTGTTTCTATCATATTCTTGTCTGGGTCTTCTGTTATTTGGCGGGGGTTATATATGACTACTACAATAATTTTCTGTCCTTCAGTTACTATGGTGCCTGATATGTAGTCACTGAAACCCCTCACAGCCCTGATTAACCATCTCTTTAAAACTCCAACTGTATGGAGGCACCCGGGTATGTGCAGTGTATGGAGTCACCTGGGTATGTCCAGTGTATGGAGGCACCCGGGTATGTGCAGTGTATGGAGTCACCTGGGTATGTCCAGTGTATGGAGGCACCTGGGTATGTGCAGTGTATGGGGTCACCTGGGTATGTCCAGTGTATGGAGGCACCTGGGTATGTCCTGTGTATGGGGTCACCTGAGTATGTCCAGTGTATGGAGGCACCCGGGTATGTGCAGTGTATGGGGTCACCTGGGTATGTCCAGTGTATGGAGGCACCTGGGTATGTCCTGTGTATGGGGTCACCTGGGTATGTCCAGTGTATGGAGGCACCCGGGTATGTGCAGTGTATGGGGTCACCTGGGTATGTCCAGTGTATGGAGGCACCCGGGTATGTGCAGTGTATGGGGTCACCTGGGTATGTCCAGTGTATGGAGGCACCTGGGTATGTGCAGTGTATGGGGTCACCTGGGTATGTCCAGTGTATGGAGGCACCCGGGTATGTGCAGTGTATGGGGTCACCTGGGTATGTCCAGTGTATGGAGGCACCTGGGTATGTGCAGTGTATGGGGTCACCTGGGTATGTCCAGTGTATGGAGGCACCCGGGTATGTGCAGTGTATGGAGTCACCTGGGTATGTCCAGTGTATGGAGGCACCTGGGTATGTGCAGTGTATGGGGTCACCTGGGTATGTCCAGTGTATGGAGGCACCCGGGTATGTGTAGTGTATGGAGGCACCCGGGTATATCCACTGTATAGAGGCACCCGGGTATGTCCAGTGTATGGAGGCCCTCAAGACAGGAGGAGAGGCATGAGGTGCGGAAGAGGTTTGTGTTGATTCTAGGTATAATGGACCAGTCTTGCCTTTTGTCTTTATATAGAACTTAATTCATCTCGGGCCGGAGTCCTGCTTGGCTGCTCTAACTCCTTGCCTTACCTCAGTTGGATCTCTCAAGTATTCACTTGGTCGTCTCTTGCTCTCACCATTTCAAGGTGTTGGTGATGCTCATATATTTCAAATTCATAATGAAACGGAATGACTTGGTACAAATGTTTAATTATATATTTCTTTTGGTTTGGAATTTATGACTAAATATTCTTATCCGTAAACAGCTTAGTAGATTAGTCAACGGTTAATGTTGGAAGGAAACACATTGACATTTTGTGATTTAATTAATTTTAATTACAAGCTTAACTTTAGTGCACGTGTTAGGCATTGACTGCTTGCATTCTCTCTTATAGTCTAGGATTAATATTGAACCTGAATTTGAGGTCTTAATTGTTTATGTTCTGTTTATTGTGGTTGAGACATGAGACCGCTGGTAAGACCAATATTCTACCTTATAAAGACCTGTGCACTGTTTTATGTTTATTTATATTATATTATAATTTAAATAAACTTTTTTTTAATTTTATGGCCCGGGTGTACCTATATATTGATTATATATTTGAGAGCCTTCTACTGCACTTATGTAAAGGTTTATTTTGAGAAAAGGCCCACAATATCATCTGTCCTCACAGCTACATTAACAAGTGCTGGACACGCAGGTTATGTTTAAGCTACTGTGAAATAAGTCATTTATCACTGGTGCAAGATCGAATTAGTCATCCCGAAGTCTGTAAATACAAACCGAGCTTACTTATTGGGATTCTAACTTGTATAAGACTTTATACAATAAACTTTTCTGATCGGCTAAACGTTATGGCACAGCGTTGAAGGACCCCACCAAGTTCAGGCGACGACCAGGACTATCAGAGTAAATCATGTTGCTGATAACTATGTTATACTCTGGTCTGTTCCTTAGCTGAGAATCCCCGTCAGGCAGGAGCAGCAACACCTGCAAGGTAGAGGAGATACTTAGCCAGAGATTGAGATCTTGAAGATCACTTTGCCGTATTGTCAAGAGTGGCAGCAGGAGAAAGCCAAGTGAGCTTGTGACTAACATGCACTGACAAACGTTGGCCTCGCATATATTTAAGAAAGATCACATTAATAAAGTTCAATATAAAACAAGAACGTTTATAGTATTCTTGATACACCCTAAGTAAACAAGCACAGTACCCTACATGGTATTCTTGCCACCCCATAAGTAACCAAGCACAGTACCCTACATGGTATTCTTGCCACCCCATAAGTAACCAAGCACAGTACCCTACATGGTATTCTTGCCACGCCAGAAGTAAACAAGCACAGTACCCTACATGGTATTCTTGCAACGCCATAAGTAACCAAGCACAGTACCCTTCATGGTATTCTTGCCACGCCATAAGTAACCAAGCACAGTACCCTTCATGGTATTCTTGCCACGCCATAAGTAACCAAGCACAGTACCCTGGATAACAAAGGAGCTGAAGAACCTTTTAGGTAGAAAGAGAGCTTGGTACAAAATGATTAGGTATGAGGAAGTCAGTTTAGAACAAGAATTCGTAAAACTGGTTAGAAATGTTAAAAAAGAGATAAGGAGGGCAAAAAGAAACTATGAAGTTCGTAAAGCAGGGCAAGCAAAGACAAATCCTAATGGATTTTTTCAGTTGTATTGAACTAAGAGTAGAAAAAAGGATTAGACCATTAAAAATTGAGAAAGGTCAGATAATTTGTAATGACGAAGAGATGTGTAGTATTTTTAATAAATATTTTATATCAGTAATTTACTAAAGAAGAACAGAACATTATGCCTTCAGCCGAACAAGTCTATGTGGGTGGGGACGAGGACAGGTTGACTAGTTTAGCAGTTATCAGTGAGGATGTTATTTAACAAATAGTGAAACTCAAACCAAAGAAATTCCCAGGGCCAGACGAAGTGGTTGCCAGGATGCTTAAGGAATGCAAAGAAGAGCTTTGCGAGGCATTTTCTACCATATTTAATAAATCATTAGGGTCAGGCAGAGTGTCTGCCTCAGACACCCAGAGCATTACTTATTGTGTTGTATTGCCTGCTTTACTGCTTCTTTTAGGTTACCTAACCTAACCTAACCTAACCTAACCTAACCTAACCTTACCACAATGAAGTGCTTCAACTATGCTGGGATAAAATGATAGCAAATTTGTTAAACATGAACGGCCACTTGTAAAACCCATGTTGTGAATCATTTATTAATTTATATTTTTCAAGATAAAGACGAATGGTATTTTCAGTTATCGATTCAAGTAACTTTCCCACAATAGACATTAGGCTAATTGGCCGATAGTTTGACGCAAGTGATCTATTTCCTTTCCTGAAAATTGGAACCACATTAGCAACCTTCCATGACTCTGGCACTGGGCTTGACCCTAATAATTTATTAAATATGGTAGACAAAGGCTCGCAAAGCTCCTCTTTGCTTTCCTTAAGCACCCTGGCAAACACTTCGTCTGGCCCTGGGGATTTGTTTGGCTTGAATTTCACTATTTGTTTAATAACATCCTCCCTGGTAACTGGTAAACTAGTCAACCTGTCCTCGTCCCCACCCACATAGACTTGTTCGGCTGAAGACATAATGTTCTCGTCATCTTTAGTAAATACAGAGATAAAATATTTATTAAAAATATTACAAATCTCTTCGTCATTATCTGTTATCTGACCTGTCTCAGTTTTTAATGGACCTATCCTTTATCTATACTTTGTTAAATATAAATGGGAAAACCCTTTAGGATTTTTCTTTTCTTGCATTGCTCTGCGAACTTCATAGTTTCTTTTGCCCTCCTTATCTCTTTTTTTTAACATTTATAACCAGTTGAACGAAATCCTGTTCTAAACTGATTTCCTCATTCCTAATCCTTTTGTACCAAGCTCTCTTTCTACCTTTAAGGTTCATCATATCCTTTTTTTTATCCATTTTGGGTCATTATTATTCGATCTATTCAATTTGCATGGTATACTACCTTCCTTTGCTTTGCTCAGAATATTTTTAAATATGTTCTATTTTCAATTATCATCGAAATCCCTTTTTACATCACCCATCTCTGGATTCACGTCTCACTCCAAGACAAGCCCACCCCCCCATGCTCAAGACTTTCCAATCTATTTCACCAAAAAAAAATCTTAGACCATTAAAATCAGCTTTTCGAAAATCTGGTACTTTAACAGAATTTTCTCCTACAAATCTATTCCATTTTATGTAAAATCTTATTTCTTTGTGATCACTGTTCCCTAGCTCACTCCATATTTCGATTTCATTAATTTGTTTCCCAATTGTTAGCACTAAGTATAAAATATTATTTTCCCAAGTTGGTTCCTAAATGTGTTGTTTAATCTTCAATTAATTCTAGAAATTCTCCTACTTCATTATTCCCTTGTTTTGTTCATTCAATTTATTCCACTAAAATTAGTCACCCATGACACAATTACTCTTAGCCCTAGATGCTCTAGATATTTCATCCCATAGGTGCTTTGTTTCCATTATGTCCAAGTTTGGTGGTTTGTATATAACTCCATTTATAAAATTTTTAGTTGTTTCGTTAAATTCTACCCAGATAGTTCCTGTGTGTGGCTCAGTTTTGATTCCCTCTTTGGGACTACATTTCAAAATTTCCCTAATATATATGGCTATGCCCCTCTTCTTCTAATATATCTATTTGCGTGAAATAATTTAAATCCATTTATTTGATATTCAACTAATATTTCTCCATTTTCTACTTTCATCCATATTTCAGTAAGTGCAATATTACTTTTTTTTCTGTGCAGACAAGAGCGTTTAAATCGTTTATTTTGTTTCTTAGACTCCTACTGTTCTTGTAATATACCTTAATTGTACTGTTATTTTGAGGCCCTTCTCTTTCCCTGTTTATTTTGCCAATTTGTTTCCCCCCACAAACACATACTTTTATTACTCCCCTTCTCCATATCAATTCCCATACCACTATCTACTATCAGTTTAAACCCAAACAAATCCCTCCAACCACAGGTTCCAACGAGTTGGCAACAGCAACAACCTCAGCCCTAGATAGATGCACCCCATCCCGAGCATGCATGTCATTTCTTCCATAGAAGTGTTCCCAGTTATCTATGAATGATATTGCATTTGATTTGCAATATTTGTCCAGTCGGCAATAGACACCAAGTACTCTCGATAACCATTCATTTCCAACTCCCTTTCAATGATGAATGCCACATATGATTGTGATTCCTCCCCTTGCTCCTAATTTTATGGTGTCTTAAACCTCTGTATCAGTGCCTCACTCCTAACTCGTCCAACATTATTTCCGCTGGCACTGATACAAATAATGTGTCTGTTTCCATTTCAAGCCATAATATTCAACTATATATTCAACAATATCATCCATCTTCTTGAGGTTATCTTGAGATGATTTCGGGGCTTTTAGTGTCCCCGCGGCCCGGTCCTCGACCAGGCCTCCACCCCCAGGAAGCAGCCCGTGACAGCTGACTAACACCCAGGTACCTATTTTACTGCTAGGTAACAGGGGCATAGGGTGAAAGAAACTCTGCCCATTGTTTCTCGCCGGCGCCTGGGATCGAACCCAGGACCACAGGATCACAAGTCCAGCGTGCTGTCGCTCGGCCGACCGGCTCCATGTTGTTAACAGTATCACCAATCTCTGCTCCCGGATAGCAAATCCTTAACCTGTTCCCCTAATCTCTGTCACAAAAAGTTCTGTCCAAATACTTCACCTGGGAATCTCCCACGACCAAAATTAGCGTAGGTGCTTCCTCTACTTGCTGAGCACTTTGAGGGACCTGCGCTTCCTTCGTTGCCTTTCCTTTCAAGTGAACTGCAGGCTCCCTACAGCACTCGTCTTGCAACATGGCGAATGAGTTAGAAGTCCTTAGGACATTTGTAGATGGCCTTGTCAGAGTCTTCTTAAGACCCCTGTCTACCAAATTCCAAGACGAAAACTTTCTACTGTTGCTCTTCCCCTTTTCTTCCTCTTGACGGCCCCCCCACACCTCTTGTTGGTAAGGGGGGGGCGGGGTAAGAGAGATGACTGTCCCCTAAATGAGCCAGTATAGGCTGGTCCTTTGATACGGTTGTACTGATGGGTAACCGCCTGGAGGAGATTGCACTACAGGATTAGTGCACCTCCTGCAGATATCGGTGTGCTGTTGTGACTATAGTATACCTGAAAGTAAACCATGGAGCAGCCTACCCGATATAACCACGCCGAGCTCGTGTTAAACTCACGACAGTGGTGGTAAATATTTCTGTTACATTATTCTGCCTTGATAACGGTCTAATGCTTCAACGGTCTTTATACCAAGTAAGAATGAAAGATGTAGGGAACATATTCGTTCATTTTGTGTGCCTGTCAACTCGTGGGAGCGGGTTGTCTTCGAAAAGAAGTTCCTGTAAAATAGTCTAATAGGAGGTACAAGTGTTGTGTTAGTTGACAATTCAGAGCTTGCATGGCGTTTCACCTTCCTTTTTATGATGTCTTCAACAAAACCATTAGAGAAGCTGATGTTGACTAGGACCTGCCTTACCCAACCGAGTTCTTCATCGACTTGCTTCAATCCTGAGCTGTGGCTTACAGCACGGTCCACGTAAGCATTGACAACACTCCTCTTGTACCTGTCTGGGCAGTCACTGTTGGCATTGAAGCTCATTCCTATGTTTCCTTAGTGTAGACTGCAGTGTGGAAGCCTCTGCTCCTTTCTGTGACTGTTACGTCTAGAAAATGCAGCTCCCCATCCTTCTCCATCTCGTAAGTAAAACTCAACACAGAATTCTGCTCAAATGCCTCCTTCAGCTCCTGCAGACGTCTGGCATCAGGTACCTGCGTAAAAATGTCGTCAACATACCTGCAGTATATGGCGGGTTTCAAGTCCATGTCAACTAAGACCTTCTGCTCGATGATACCCATGTAGAAGTAACGCAAACAGGACACCTAGGGGAGAACCCATGGCGACCCCATCTACTTGCTTATACATGTGCCCATCCGGGCTCAAGAAGGGTGCCTCTTTAGTACAAGCTTGGAGTAGTTTCCTAATTATGTTTTCTGGCATGTCAAGAGGAGTACAAGCCGGATCATGATACACTCTGTCCGCTATCATCCCGATTGTTTCATCTACAAGTACGTTGGTAAACAGTGATTCTGTATCCAACGAGGCTGTGGCCCGTGTTTCCCACAGTAAGTCAACAAATTCCTTTGGAGACTTCAGACTGAAAACACAGGGGTACATAAGGAGTCAGCAATCCCTTGAGTTACTTAGCCAGTCTGTATGTGGGTGTGGGTATCTGGCTGATGATTGGCCAAAGTGGGTTTCCAGGCTTGTGGGTCTTGATATTTCCATATGCATACACAGGTTTATATTCCCCAATAACCTTCGGCAGGTGGCGTCCAGATTTCTTGGCGTTCACAGTTTTGATCAATCTGTTTCCCTTCGTTTTCAATTCGGCAGTAGTGTCCTTCGTTACCCATTGGAATTTAGTTTAGTCAGAGAGTATGAGGTTCATTTTCGAAAAATATTCGTCTTTTTTTAAGAATAACGTATATTGGCGACTTGTCACCTCTCCAAGGTGTTCGAGTCACTTCTGGGGTGTGGAGTTTTCAGTTACATATATGCTTGGGGTCCATTCAAGTTTGTTTGCATTTTGTGTTGCTCACGTGGCCCCACAAAGTGAGGTGATTTGATGTCTGATACACAGTCTATGCCCAGGCTCACCACAAAGTGACGTCGGGATGGTGGGGGAAATAGCCTCGGCTACCATCGTCTTTTGTACGGTCACAGTTGGTCGAGTGGTTAAGGTACCAGATACGCCATTGCATAGTGCTCCTGGCTGGCTGTGTGGGTTCGAGTCACTACTGGGGTCTGGAGTTTTCAGTTATATATATATATATATATATATATATATATATATATATATATATATATATATATATATATATATATATATATATATATAACTGAAAACTCACACCCCAGAAGTGACTCGAACCCATACTCCCAGAAGCAACGCAACTGGTATGTACAAGACGCCTTAATCCACTTGACCATCACGACCGGACATAATGAGGTGATAGCCTAAGCTATTTGAACCACCCCACCGCCGGCACTCGGATAGTAATCTTGGGCATAGCATTTTACCAAATCACCTCATTCTTTGGGGCACACGTGAGGAACACAAATGCGAACAAGCCTGAATGGTCCCCAGGACAATATGCAACTGAAAACTCACACCCCAGAAGTGACTCGAACCCATACTCCCAGAAGCAACGCAACTGGTATGTACAAGACGCCTTAATCCACTTGACCATCACGACCGGACATAATGAGGTGATAGCCTAAGCTATTTGAACCACCCCACCGCCGGCACTCGGATAGTAATCTTGGGCATAGCATTTTACCAAATCACCTCATTCTTTGGGGCACACGTGAGGAACACAAATGCGAACAAGCCTGAATGGTCCCCAGGACAATATGCAACTGAAAACTCACACCCCAGAAGTGACTCGAACCCATACTCCCAGAAGCAACGCAACTGGTATGTACAAGACGCCTTAATCCACTTGACCATCACGACCGGACATAATGAGGTGATAGCCTAAGCTATTTGAACCACCCCACCGCCGGCACTCGGATAGTAATCTTGGGCATAGTAATCTTGTTTCCTCACGTGTGCCCCAAAGAATGAGGTGATTTGGTAAAATGCTATGCCCAAGATTACTATCCGAGTGCCGGCGGTGGGGTGGTTCAAATAGCTTAGGCTATCACCTCATTATGTCCGGTCGTGATGGTCAAGTGGATTAAGGCGTCTTGTACATACCAGTTGCGTTGCTTCTGGGAGTATGGGTTCGAGTCACTTCTGGGGTGTGAGTTTTCAGTTGCATATTGTCCTGGGGACCATTCAGGCTTGTTCGCATTTGTGTTCCTCACGTGTGCCCCAAAGCATGAGGTGATTTGGTAAAATGCTATGCCCAAGATTACTATCCGAGTGCCGGCGGTGGGGTGGTTCAAATAGCTTAGGCTATCACCTCATTATGTCCGGTCGTGATGGTCAAGTGGATTAAGGCGTCTTGTACATACCAGTTGCATTGCTTCTGGGAGTATGGGTTCGAGTCACTTCTGGGGTGTGAGTTTTCAGTTGCATATTGTCCTGGGGACCATTCAGGCTTGTTCGCATTTGTGTTCCTCACGTGTGCCCCAAAGAATGAGGTGATGTGGTAAAACGCTATGCCCAAGATTACTATCCGAGTGCCGGCGGTGGGGTGGTTCAAATAGCTTAGGCTATCACCTCATTATGTCCGGTCGTGATGGTCAAGTGGATTAAGGCGTCTTGTACATACCAGTTGCGTTGCTTCTGGGAGTATGGGTTCGAGTCACTTCTGGGGTGTGAGTTTTCACTTGCATATTGTCCTGGGGACCATTCAGGCTTGTTCGCATATATATATATATATATATATATATATATATATATATATATATATATATATATATATATATATATATATATATATATATATATATATATATATATATATATATAATATATATATATGATATGATATATAATTTACTTGTATATATTTCTCTTATATTAAACAAAAACCAAACAAAATATTACACCACACTATTTTATGCACATTATTATATTATAGAATTTTATTTATATTATATATAAATATTATATGTTGATTTGTGGAATCAATTACCGCGTAACGTGGTGGAGGTGGGGTCCCTCGATTTTTTTTCAAACGTGGGTTGGACATGTTTGTATGTGAGTGGGATTGGGTGGTTATAAATAGGAGCTGCCTCGTATGGGCCAATAGGCCTTCCGCAGTTACCTTTGTTCTTATGTTCTTGCTAACCCTTAGATGTGGGTTGTACAATTTTAGGCTTGAGCTGAACTGAACAATGCACAACCTAGCCTAATATATTTCTTTGTGCTGACCCAACAAGGGTAGGATTATCATTTAGCTAGAACTGTACTAAGAATTGTACAGCCTAGCAAACATTTATTGTGCAGCCCCGAAATAGGGTGGGAATAATCAACTACACGATTTTTTTTCTATATGTTTACCATTCTTATATTATTTCTATTGTATTTCATCTTTGAATGATAAGAACTGTTGCTATCCAACAGACGGCGATGAAGAAGGGCTAGTTCAAGGTAAATCTTATAGCAGCAGCGATTGATTACTCCTCAAATTTTATATTTACTGTTAATATTGTTAATCAGCATCTACGTGAGGCAAACAACGTTGCCTAGTTGTAGAAAATTATAACCCTAGGCTTTTATTGTCAACCAATTGTTTAAATCTGAGCCAGTACCTCAGTTATTTCCACAACGAAATCATGGGAGCCAATGAAACCAAATTCACAGACTGTGTATCAGACGAAATGTTCAGCAACAGTATGTTGTTCTTTAGATCCTACGTGAGTCTCAAAGGTCATGTGACTCGACAACTGAACAAGTTTGATCAGTTAGTTCAGTCAGGTGTCACAGTCAAAGTACTTGAAGGCTGTGAGGGATCTAGATCCCTCAGCTAATTTTCCTAGTTTCTAGATTAGGCTAGGCACTCTAGAAACTGAAGCTTTCAAAATAATATATACTTGTTGGATGTTGAATGACAGCTTATGTTATGGTCTATCATTTGTGAGTAGTCAGAAGTCTGTGATGGCTCTGTAGAGAGAACTACAGAGATTTTCCTGTTTCTGTGAAACAGGATGATCGAGGTGAGAGGGAAGTGGGATGTGAGGTACTTGGCTAAAACCGTTAGAGGTGGGGGGGAGAGTGGAGTGAACGTTGCCCCCCCCCCACATGGGAGACATCACGCCACTGTCTTTTAGGCCTCCCCCTCCTTGTGACGTCACGGGATACTCGAGGGTGAGTGAGCCTGTGATTGGTTTAGGCATGTGTGCTCCAAGTCGAGTTTTGGCGCGAAGAGCTGTGGTTGGAAGCGGCATCTTGGTAGTGTGCCGGCTTCGTGCTGATTGGTCAAGACAAAGTAGGGAGGAGGAATGGGTATTTGAGTTTCCCTGCCCACCAGGGAGGCAGTTTGAATTGGGCGGCAAGCGGAGGAAGAAGTGTCTGGTGGAGGTGGCGGGCTGACCACCTCCACCCCACGTTAATCGCTTCTCTCGTCCAAATAACTCATCGAATATGGCACTCCTGCCATCAGGGGTTGTGTCATGGCCCAATTGGGTGAATTGGGGCCAAGGATTTACGGAAGGAACAGTAAAAAGCTAAAGAGACAGTTGCAGTGTTAACCCATGAGGCAGATGGCAGAGCCTCATGGTGTATCAGATTGATCCCTCATCCCTCGGGTCTGAGCATCCTGTCTAGTGGCAATGGACAATTGGTGTTGGGCAGTGTAAGTGAGTGTGATATTACAGGCTGCGTCAGTGTGGGGACGCCGCCGGCCATTGTCACGCCAGTGTAGTGCAAGGCAGGCTCTGGTTTGATGGGGTTGTTAGTGATTCCCCATCCGCGTGTGTACTCCTGTGGGCGGCAGCCTGCCAGCCTGAGGCACCCATGTGCGTGGACACCCGCGGCCACCCAACTTGGCCAGCTGCTTGGGTGGAGGGGGCCACCCATCCAGGCCACCCGCTCGGCCAAACCCCACCCCACCCCGCGCACCACCTCAGCCGGGTGGGGTGCTATGCCGTCATGCGCTACCCGTGGCCAACCCCAGGCCACCCAGCCGCTCTGCCCGGCCCGGCTTGGCCTGCACGCCGGCTACCACTACCCCCCCCTCTCAGCTCGGGAGGGGCGCTGTGGGCCATGCGGTGGCCACATGCCTTGGCCACTTTCCTGGGACAGCCTAGGGCCACATCTTGTCGACGCATGAGGAGCAAGCAAGCTAAGTGTTGACAGCTAGAGTGGCAGTGACCTGGGAAATGAGTACTATTATCATTGTGTACAGTGTGATGGGTACCGGTGGAAATTCACGGTAAGAGTTGTCTCAGAGCCTCGCCAGGCTAGGGAAGCAGCTGAGTGACAGCTGTCAGTAGGGTCCAGGTGATTGGGAGGGCGGTACCTGGAGATAGATGTTATACACGGGACCACACTGTAGTATCATAATGTATATATATAGTAGACTGACTAGAGTATGTAACCGGTCAGTGTAGAGATTTACCATATAGGTGATCCAGCCTGTCGATTCAATATAATCGTTCAGACTGGATTAATGCCATAGAGTACCGTAAATTATAATCATTAGAGGTAGGCAGGCCCGGTTGCAGTGATGTCAGTGGGGGGCCCTGCGGTCTGTGTAGTTAGTTACATTTACTTGATGATATAATTTTCATTGATTATGTGAATGCCATTTCTATATGTTCATTTGCATGCTTTATGTACTGTGTTGTGTGGTAAGTCAGTAGATGTGATTGCTGACTGATTGCCTAATGATGTCATTAGCATGTGGGGTATGCTGACGGCATCATTATGTTGCAGGTTTGTGCAGTATTGTTATCAGTTTATACGATATTATTGCCCCAGGAACTGTGTTGAGGGTTTAAGGGACCTCTAGGATTATTCAGGGGAATTCACAGTACTTAATGAGAGCAGGCAATTGATGGGTTAATTGCCTTGCTGAGGTAAGTGTGTGTTCACAGTAGTCCTTTGCAACGGGTGCAAGAAAAAGAGAGGGGCAGTAGTATTAGTATACTCTTGTGTGTTGCACAACCGTGTGTCATTATTGTGTGGGCACAGTAATTAGCGAGTTGCAGTAGCCGCAACCATATGTGGGCAATGCTTTTATGATGTTGCATGCCATTGTAGTGTGACCTATGTAACGCTGGGGTTACTTTGTTTCTTTAAGTTGTGTTGAGGACTTAAGGATTCAGTGAGTTAATTAAGTAAGGGGTAATTAACTGGATAAGGGGTGCCACTTAGTATTATGGAGTGAGTGAGGGCTGTTATGAGAGAAAACAGTGTTGAGCTGGAGTGAGATACGTCTCGGGAGCAATTAATTGTCCATGTGACAACTAATTGACCACTCTAGCTAATTATGTAATTAGCCTTCTCATCATGAATTCACGTAGTGGGAGAGGATCTGTCAGTCTGTCAGTATTTGTGTTAACGTAATTTGCTCGAGACTAATTACCTTTCAGGGGTATAGCAATTAGTGGCTCAGGTTAATTAGTGGATCATTAACATTGGAGAGCTCCGATGACTCGGTAAAGCGAGGTCATGGAGCTAGCATAGATCGTTGTATTAATCATATCCTGTCTGAGGACAGTGGATTAGTGACACATCTTCTAATTAGGGTAATTAACTCCTTTCCCGTGAATTCACAGTGTTTGATGAGACCTGCTTAGGCAGTGCGGAGTGAGACGTATTTATGGATGATTACTTATTGGTCCTGGTGACAGTTAATTAATTGCTCAGAATTAATTAGGGAATTAATTAGGGAAATTAACACTCACTAGTAATTTTTTGACACAGACTGTGGAGAAGCTACCAAGTTAGGATAGGCTTAGTTAACGTAACTCAATGGGGATGTAATTAGTGGTCCGTTTGACCTTAATTGAGAATTACTCACTGAATACTTGCAATGAGTCAAGTGTGATGTAATATAAGTTTGAGTTATTGTTAACAAGAGAGACAAGTGTTAAAGATTAACGTAGAGTATCATCATGTTGTTGTCTAGTGTGAGACAATTGTTTGTGATTACCGTAGTACTTTGTTGCTGACTGCTGAGATCAGTCAATTAACGTAATTAATCACTTAAGGCAATTTCTTTTGGTTGTCGTCTGGTGACGAGAGTAGAGTCATCTAGGGATTTGTGGAGCTGTGTCCCAGAATCCCGCCTTGCCTGTCTTTGTTACTGTTTACAACAGTGCAACTTCTTGTAGGGAGTTGCAAAGAGTGTTCACACTGGGTTGTGATAGGGGGGGGGGGTCACTCTTGGACTACCCGCCTAGTTACGTGGGTCTCTCCTGGGGGGCGGGAGGACCCCTAAGCTTGTGATTATAGTAGCTGTCAGGGAAACCGAGACACTATTGATTGCATGCTTGTGTCTTCAGTGGATATCCTTCATTTGTTTAGTTAGTTCATGTTGTCAGCCCGAAGTGTCAGCAAGATGGAGCCTGCTGTCACTTCTCGAGGGGCTGTTGAATAGCTGTGTTGCAAATGCCACTTGATGTACAATAACGTAACCATTCGCTGTGGTGTAACTTAGTCTGTGATATTTTTCTTCGTTTTGCAATATTGCGTCATCAGTGGGCACACCTGTGTTCAGGTTAGTTCAGTATGCAGCCTCACAGCAAGGGTTGCTATTTAGCTGTTTGTTATCGTGCCACTGGATGGACATTAACGTATCGTAAACTCGGTAATGTAGTAGTTAGTCTCTTGTTATTAATAAATTGTTATGTTATAGAAAACGGTCTTTGATGTCAACCCTTCAACCATATTATTCCACCATATTTCTGCATATTATTAAATGTTGATGTGATCTTGATAAGGCGGCTGTTCTTGGGAATTTGAATTCCAATTCATAGCGCCACATCAAATATAAATATTTGATTGTGAGAACCCGTCGGTTACCCTCTATTAGTTTTAACGTCCTGTTTAACTAGGAGGAGCCAGCGGCCTATTGTGGACAGGTTTTCACCCCTGGTGGTGGAGGCCTGGCGGTTTGCTCCCGCTTTTCCTTTTTTTTCTATTGGACTCATGCTTAACTGCCGTGAGCAGCCTTTAAACTTGTAGTCCACCTCCTAAGGGAGGTAGGCGTAGAGAAAAATCTCACAAAGGCCACATAGAGGTGGCCAAACAAAAATTACAGAGAACAAAGGAGGCTGCAGCTAACTATCTTAGAATCCTCAGGCAACAAACTGCTGAGCCAGACAAACATCTTCCATGACGATACGGACAATTTGAGGAGGATGTCTTTGATCGTCTGGATAAATTAATACAGTTCTTAGAACTATTGAATATAAAATCTGTTTCTCAAAATGCTTTAACAACGAGTGATACTTATATACTTGAACCACTCAAAGAAGTTCGTCTTCCTGCCATTGATCTACCTCAATTTTAATGGCAGAGATGACGAAAACTTCGAATGTTACTTGAACACGTTAGATTCCTTAATGAACTCTAAAAGTTCAATTAACAAAATAAATAAATTCCTTTATTTGCGAAGTACCCTTAAGAGAGAAGCAAAGCCAGTTACCGATCATGTGAATCTAAGCAGAGACGACTACGATTCTGCCATACAGAATCGTCATATTCTTACGTTACCTCCCACCTTGTCCACAGCTTACCTGTCAGTCCCATGCTGTCTAGTGTACCCCATGTTGTTAAGTTAGTTTTGCTTAGTGAAATCTAGCTGCTGTGACTCGTGCCTCGTGTTAACTTAACTGATTTATAATTACTGTGTTGTTGTTCTGTAATTATTGTATATATAAGCTGTGTCATGAATATAATTTCGCCCAAGTAAACTAGTGGTTTTACTTAGACTTTCACTCAAACCTAGACATTTGTTTATGTTTTATCTGAGGTCAGGAGGCTCACAGATTAAGGGGAGAAAGTTCTCCACCAGGAGCCTCACTTGGGGATGATGACATAACAGCGCCCACCTGATAGTTGCCGAGAGGAGCGTTAGTGGGTAATGTCATGGAGAACTGGAGCTTCTGTTGTTGGCCGGGCAGCCACCTCCTGAGGTCCGCCCCAGCAAGTGCAGACACGTACTCAGTCTTGGTGCTCACATGATGCAACACTAACTGCAAAACCAGCCACATTCTTAACGACGTTGGCCACAAATATCTATTTGGTTTTCAATATCATAGGAATATTTAATTTAATGGGAAGTTAAAACTGAAATGTTAATGAACAAATTGGTTAGTGACAGATCAATTATTTATCGTATGAAGTTGTTCAGCAGGTGAGTATGAGTATGTTAAGGAACCATTAGCGAACAGTGTAGATTGTATGATCGCAATGTACATCAGGCTCCGAACTGAGAAAGTTTTCATCATATACACGCAATAAAATTATATTGGCTTACAATTCATTAATTTACAATTGAATGTTGCAGAGTAGGAAGCCCTCAACCAGTTCCAACTTGGAACTAGTTTGTGATCTTGCCTAGGCTTACCACATGATTGAATAGAGCTCAATAACACGGCAGGGCCACAAGACAGAACAGGGTTCAGTAACACAGCAGGGCCACAAGACAGAACAGAGTTCAGTAACACAGCAGGGCCACAGGACAGAACAGGGTTCAGTAACACAGCAGGGCCACAAGACAGAACAGAGTTCAGTAACACAGTAGGGCCACAGGACAGAACAGGGTTCAGTAACACAGCAGGGCCACAAGATAGAACAGAGTTCTGTAACACAGCAGGGCCACAAGACAGAACCCTGGTTCAGTAACACAGCAGGGCCACAAGACAGAACAGGGTTCTGTAACACAGCAGGGCCACAAGACAGAACAGGGTTCTGTAACACGGCAGGGCCACAAGACAGAACAGGGTTCTGTAACACAACAGGGCCACAAGACAGAACCCAGGTTCAGTAACACAGCAAAGCCACAAGACAGAACAGGGTTCTGTAACACAGCAGGGCCACAAGACAGAACAGGGTTCAGTAACACAGCAGGGCCACAAGACAGAACAGGGTTCTGTAACACAGCAGGGCCACAAGACAGAACAGGGTTCAGTAACACAGCAGGGCCACAAGACAGAACAGGGTTCTGTAACACAGCAGGATCACAAGACAGAACCCTGGTTCAGTAACACAGCAAAGCCACAAGACAGAACAGGGTTCTGTAACACAGCAGGGCCACAAGACAGAACAGGGTTCTGTAACACAGCAGGGCCACAAGACAGAACCCTGGTTCAGTAACACAGCAAAGCCACAAGACAGAACAGGGTTCTGTAACACAGCAGGGCCACAAGACAGAACAGGGTTCTGTAACACAGCAGGGCCACAAGACAGAACAGGGTTCTGTAACACGGCAGGGCCACAAGACAGAACAGGGTTCTGTAACACAGCAGGGCCACAAGACAGAACCCTGGTTCAGTAACACAGCAGGGCCACAAGACAGAACAGGGTTCAGTAACACAGCAGGGCCACAAGACAGAACAGGGTTCTGTAACACAGCAGGGCCACAAGACAGAACAGGGTTCAGTAACACAGCAGGGCCACAAGACAGAACAGGGTTCAGTAACACAGCAGGGCCACAAGACAGAACAGGGTTCTGTAACACAGCAGGGCCACAAGACAGAACAGGGTTCTGTAACACAGCAGGGCCACAAGACAATACAGTTCTGTAACACGGCAGGACCACAAGACAGAATAGAGTTCTGTAACACGGCAGGGCTACAAGACAGAACAGGGTTCAGTAACACAGCAGGGCCAAAAGACAGAACAGGGTTCTGTAACACAGCAGGGCCACAAGACAGAACAGGGTTCAGTAACACAGCAGGGCCACAAGACAGAACAGGGTTCAGTAACACAGCAGGGCCAAAAGACAGAACAGGGATCTGTAACACAGCAGGGCTACAAGACAGAACAGGGTTCTGTAACACAGCAGGGCTACAAGACAGAACAGGGTTCAGTAACACAGCAGGGCCACAAGACAGAACAGGGTTCAGTAACACAGCAGGGCCAAAAGACAGAACAGGGTTCTGTAACACAGCAGGGCTACAAGACAGAACAGGGTTCAGTAACACAGCAGGGCCAAAAGACAGAACAGGGTTCTGTAACACAGCAGGGCCACAAGACAGAACAGGGTTCAGTAACACAGCAGGGCCACAAGACAGAACAGGGTTCAGTAACACAGCAGGGCCAAAAGACAGAACAGGGTTCTGTAACACAGCAGGGCTACAAGACAGAACAGGGTTCTGTAACACAGCAGGGCTACAAGACAGAACAGGGTTCTGTAACACCGGAGGGCCACAGGAAAGAACAGGTTCTGTTAAGCACCATGGGGAACAGGTAACATGGGGCAGGTGTGAAAAGTCTAAAGATTATAGTCTTATTGATAGCTTATATGGAGTTTACCAAAGGTAAACTCTTGCCCTTAGACGCCTCGTGTTGGCACCATGAAGGTGAGCAGCCAGCACCCTCATGCCCCACCACCAACAGTGTAGGCCAGCAGCCAGCACCATCATGCCACACACCACCAACAGTGTAGGCCAGCAGCCACCACCATCATGCCACACACCACCAACAGTGAAGGCCAGCAGCCAGCACCATCATGCCACACCACCAACAGTGTAGGCGAGCAGCCAGCACCATCATGCCACACACCACCAACAGTGTAGGCCAGCAGCCAGCACCATCATGCCACACCACCAACAGTGTAGGCCAGCAGCCAGCACCATCGTGCCACACACCACCAACAGTGTAGGCCAGCAGCCAGTACCATCATGCCACACCACCAACAGTGTAGGCCAGCAGCCAGCACCATCATGCCCCACCACCAACAGTGTAGTCGAGCAGCCACCACCATCATGCCACACCACCAACAGTGTAGGTCAGCAGCCAGCACCATCATGCCCCACCACCAACAGTGTAGGCGAGCAGCCAGCACCATCATGCCACACCACCAACAGTGTAGGCCAGCAGCCAGCACCATCATGCCACACCACCAACAGTGTAGGCGAGCAGCCAGCACCATCATGCCACAAACCACCAACAGTGTAGGCCAGCAGCCAGCACCATCATGCCACACCACCAACAGTGTAGGCCAGCAGCCAGCACCATCATGCCACACACCACCAACAGTGTAGGCCAGCAGCCAGCACCATCATGCCACACCACCAACAGTGTAGGCTAGCAGCCAGCACCATCATGCCACACCACCAAGAGTGTAGGCCAGCAGCCAGCACCATCATGCCCCACCACCAACAGTGTAGGCAAGCAGCCACCACCATCATGCCACACACCACCAACAGTGTAGGCGAGCAGCCAGCACCATCATGCCCCACCACCAACAGTGTAGGCCAGCAGCCAGCACCATCATGCCACACACCACCAACAGTGTAGGCGAGCAGCCAGCATCATCATGCCACACCACCAACAGTGTAGGCCAGCAGCCAGCACCATCATGCCACACCACCAACAGTGTAGGCGAGCAGCCACCACCATCATGCCACACACCACCAACAGTGTAGGCCAGCAGCCACCACCATCATGCCACACACCATCAACAGTGTAGGCCAGCAGCCAGCACCATCATGCCACACCACCAACAGTGTAGGCAAGCAGCCACCACCATCATGCCACACACCACCAACAGTGTAGGCGAGCAGCCAGCACCATCATGCCCCACCACCAACAGTGTAGGCAAGCAGCCAGCACCATCATGCCACACACCACCAACAGTGTAGGTGAGCAGCCACCACCATCATGCCACACAACCAACAGTGTAGACAAGCAGCCACCACCATCATGCCACACACCACCAATAGTGTAGGCCAGCAGCCAGCACCATCATGCCACACCACCAACAGTGTAGGTGAGCAGCCACCACCATCATGCCACACCACCAACAGTGTAGGCCAGCAGCCACCACCATCATGCCACACCACCAACAGTGTAGGCGAGCAGCCACCACCATCATGCCACACACCACCAACAGTGTAGGCCAGCAGCCAGCACCATCATGCCACACCACCAACAGTGTAGGCCAGCAGCCAGCACCATCATGCCACACCACCAACAGTGTAGGCGAGCAGCCACCACCATCATGCCACACACCACCAACAGTGTAGGCCAGCAGCCAGCACCATCATGTCACACCACCAACAGTGTAAGCCAGCAGCCAGCACCATCATGCCACACCACCAACAGTGTAGGCCAGCAGCCAGCACCATCATGCCACACCACCAACAGTGTAGGCAAGCTGCCACCACCATCATGCCACACACCACCAACAGTGTAGGCCAGCAGCCAGCACCATCATGCCACACCACCAACAGTGTAGGCAAGCTGCCACCACCATCATGCCACACACCACCAACAGTGTAGGCCAGCAGCCAGCACCATCATGCCACACCACCAACAGTGTAGGCCAGCAGCCAGCACCATCATGCCACACCACCAACAGTGTAGGCCAGCAGCCAGCACCATCATGCCACACACCACCAACAGTGTAGGCGAGCAACCAGCACCATCATGCCACACCACCAACAGTGTAGGCCAGCAGCCAGCACCATCATGCCACACACCACCAACAGTGTAGGCCAGCAGCCACCACCTTCATGCCACACCACCAACAGTGTAGGCCAGCAGCCAGCACCATCATGCCACACACCACCAACAGTGTAGGCCAGCAGCCACCACCTTCATGCCACACCACCAACAGTGTAGGCCAGCAGCCAGCACCATCATGCCACACCACCAACAGTGTAGGCCAGCAGCCACCACCTTCATGCCACACCACCAACAGTGTAGGCCAGCAGCCAGCACCATCATGCCACACCACCAACAGTAGCTTTCATTTGATCTAATATTTATGATTCTAATTATTGTATATAAAATATGCCCTAACTTAGTGCTAAGTTATTAACTAGAATTAATTAGTATATTGCTGATCAACTAAGCTAACTAACCGTCCTCCCTAACTAATGATAAAGACTACCTTACAGGAAACTATCCAGAGTCTCTGTACCTAACTCCCGAAATATCCACTGATGTTAATGATATAATCCTTTCCCTTAAAACAGTCAAGTGCCCTTGCTGAGATTCCAACTCTAATTTTCTAAAAATCCTCTAGATTTTTAGCTCTGGCCATTGCATTGCTTTACAAAAAATCATTTGAACTGCAAACCTTTCCTGATATTTAAAAAAAAACAAGACTAACCCCAGTCCATAAATGTGGTGATCTCACTGATGTCAACAATTACATACCAATATCAATCTTGCTATCCTTGTCTAAAATATTTGAGAAACTAATCTACAAGCAGCTTTACTCTTATCTAGCTAAACACAATACACTTAGGTCTTGCCAATATAGATTCAAACCCCCATAAAACACCAATGATGCAGCAATTAGTATGATTAACTTGATACATGCAACTCGTGACAAAAATGAGTTCCTCTGTTGGGTTATGTGTTTGACCAACGTAAGGTTTCTGGCACAGTTAACCACCATAACCTGCTTCTTAAATTACATCATTATGATTTCAGAGGTAACTCCCTCCAGTACCTTCAGACTTACCTTAGTGACAGGCTCCAGTATGTCTTTGTGAATGATCTCAACTCTCCCACCCTACCCATCAACACTGGTGTTCCACAGGGCAGAATACTTGACCCTCTCCTCTTTCTCATCTACATTAATGATCTTCCAAATGCTTCTCAAAATCTCAAGCCAGTTTTATTTGCTGATGACATAACCTTCATTTTCTCCAATCTTAACACTCTTATTCTGAAGGATAAGTTGAATACTGAACAAAATAAAGTCCATGTTTAGATAACTGCTAACAAACTCACACTTTACATTTGATATAACCTATATTTTGTTTGGTAATGAGTCCTCTGATCAAATTAATCTAAGAATTAACAATAACCAAATTAGTAACAAAGTAATGGTAAATTTCTTGGTGTTCTCAATGATGACAAGCTGAATTTCCACGGCCACATTCAAAATATAGTTAAAAAAGGTTAAAAAACAGATGGCATTCTAAGATTGGATATTATGTACCTCGCCCTGCCCTGGTATTATTCCCTCATCTATCCTTATATCAATTATGGTATCTGTACCTGGGTTTCTACTATCCAAAATCATCTACATCCTTTAATTATGTAACACAACTCAGCTATTAGAACAATAACAAACTCTGGCCCCTGACAGCGCTCGTTCCCCCCCCTTTCTTAAATCTTTGAATATGTTAGATATTAAGTCACTGCACATCCTCTCAGGTGTACTCTTATATATAAAACTCTAAACTGTAATGCTAATCCTGACCTTATGTCAGATCACGTTAGTTAAGAAGGTTGAGGCCTTTAAGGGAAGAGAAAGGGACGGGAAGAAAGGGAAAGGAAAGAGCTTAGTGTGAAAGGGAAAGGGAAAGGAAAGAGCTTACTGTGAAAGGGAAAGGGAAAGGAAAGAGCTTACTGTGAAAGGGAAAGGGAAAGGAAAGAGCTTACTGTGAAAGGGAAAGGGAAAGGAAAGAGCTTACTGTGAAAGGGAAAGGAAAGAGCTTACTGTGAAAGGGAAAGGGAAAGGAAAGAGCTTACTGTGGAAGGGAAAAGTCAATAGCAACGAAGCCAGGACAAAGGTTCAGGTTGGATAGGTTGTGTATCAGAGGCCGTTTCGACAAGACGGCGTCCGTGTAGAGTAGAGGCAGGAAAACAATTATTTTAGAAGAAGACTAATCATAGGATGATTATAATCCCTAACATGACAAAAGAGAGCACTGTTTGTGTCTGAAGACTTAACACTTCTTTTGCGTTCCTTAAGTCTGTCATTAAGCATACGGCCAGTTACCATGTTGGAGAGGTCAAGACGAACAGGAACGAAGTGTGTTAGTTTGTCGAAAGCCGAGCTTTATATCAAGAGGGTGAAACGTATTAGTGAGAGTTTTGAGCTCAGATATGAAGGGAAGGCAGAGAACATTGGTACTTGTGTTGGAAACAGGTCTGGGATGAAGAATTGAATAGAAATAACCTGTTACTTGAATGGGGAAGTGTGACATTAAATAAACCATTAATACTGTTTTGCTTACCTGAGCTGACCGATAATTGATTGGCGCCGCCCAACCTTTGTTGGCGATCAGTATTCCGACCTTCAGCTGACATCCGACAGCTACCTCTGCAGGAAACTGCGCCTGCACGCCCACCAAATTGTATCCCATTGATGACCAAATCTGTCAATAACGAATTTTAACTAAATATGCTCAGATCATAGTCCCTGCTCAAATCATATCTCTTAATACAAATCAGAAGAACAAATGATTGTCACTGGGTACACTGTTGAGCAGCAACAGACACCTTAGTTTTATGATCATACTGATGCTGTTGTTTAAGAATCAGCTAACGGGCTATGGTGAGCCTATAGTGGACTTGCCCCTGTAGTGGACTTGATCATACAAGTAAGTACTATCAGACTGAAGTCAATACGATGAGGTTCTCTCAACCAGCATATCAGAATGATACATATGCGATACCAGCATGTCGTAGGCTGCTAATTAGTAGAGAGAGTGCTTTTTTTAGTTTAAAACTGTAAACATCGTTAGCTTGTACTATTATAGGTTAGGTTGTGTCAAATTTAATTTGGTAAATATTGAAATCAGGTAATGATCTGACTTATCATGTGTACAACATTACTAGCATCTTTCCTTTTTCGTTATAGGATAAGAATGCTAAGTTTGTAACATTACTTCAAACTATCGTACCCTCCTTATAGCAAGCAAGTGAAAAGCAGCATTTGAAAATACAAATTAACCTTCAGACTTCACAGCAAAACAACGATTAACAACCCCTCATAAATGCACTTCACAATATAAACTAGGAATCTGAACTAAATAATACACATGGTATAAAATAATTAATTAACATCTTCCTCACCAAAGCACCCTCTACAACACACACTGCTCTTCTCACCAAGCAAGTAACTGTCAAAAGATTAAACAACCTTTGACTCAGAAACAGCATACGTAAGGATAATATATTCCACAAATATGTCCAACACAAGAAACAAACAAAACAAATAAGCTATATCTGTAAGGTTAGGTCAGAGATAAAAATATGAACAAAAATATGTCAAACATAATAAATTATATTTGAAAGGTTAGGTTAAAGGTCAAAGAATAAGAACAAATTATATCCAACACAATAAATACACTAAGATCAAAAAATGGTTAGGTTAAAGGGCGGAGAATAAGAACAATTATATCAAACATAGTAAATTCAACTTATGAAAGACTTGATGAACTTTAAATAAAAAATGTATAAAATACTTAAACTCACATCTCTAACAAATATTACTTGAACTGAAAAATGCCTGTATATAACAAATACTTTGAAAATTCATGACACCTATCTTTAACAAAATCTCATGAAATGCATAAAATACCCATCTTTAACAATTAACCCTTGATAATGCTTAAATACCCTATCATTAATAAAGACAGCCTTGAAATGACCAAACATCCATCTTTAACAAAATCCTTTGAAATGTTTAAACAGCCTATCTTTAACAGACACACCTTTGAAATGTTTAATCACCCTGTCTTTAACACATATCCCTTGAAATGACAAAGACCCCATTTTATACATGCCTCCTGAGAACGAACCAACAACTAATATATAACAAAAAATCCTATGAAATAAAGCAAATGTATTTGAAACACAGATTGATAAACATGAATGTTCTCAAGAAAAACATATATACATATTATAAGATGTTTAATATATTAATAATATATGTCAAGACTAGATGTGGTAAAAATAGACATTCCTATAAATTATATGGAAAGTATGAGGATATATAAATAAGTAAAGGTTAGGTGGGGTGTGATAGGTTATTTTTATATGGGGTAGGTTAAGGTTATGGGTTATGTAAGGGAGGAATGCTTAAACAACACCTACTAAGAATAACAGTAATAAGAACGAGCTAAGATAAGACAAATTAGTTTGATATGGGTTTTTATATAATGTTCTGAAAATAGTATATGTGTAAGAGTGACAAACTGTTTGTGAGAGTTGTGCTAGTCTAAGAGTGCATATGGTTTGTGTCAGTACATAAATGTATTTACTTGTTTTGACTAAGTTTATGAATTTGAGCAAGTCTGAGAATGTGAGTAAGTTAATGAACAGAGAGTATGTGTGCATGTGCCAGTCTGTGTTTGTTTGTGTAAGTGAGTGAACTGAGTATTTGTTTAAGTTTTGTATAAGTGTGCAAGTTTTTATAAGTTTGCGAGTGTAATTGTATGTTTAAATGAGTGTTTTAAGGGTAAATAAATTAAGAATTGATGTTTCAGAGAGAATAAGATGATGCTTTAAATAAGTTATGTTAGGTGAGGTATGTAAGTCAGATAACTTGGTAAGTTGTGTAAGTTAGGATATGTCAGGACAGATAAGTTATGTTAGGTGAGTTAGGTTAAGCAATTTACATCAGGTAAGTTTGGCTAGGTAAGGGGGGGGGGTTAGCTATGTTGTGTAAGTTATGTTATGTTTGGTTCATGATAAGGTAAGGTACGTAGGTAAGTTAGGTTATGTAAGTTATATTAGGTAGGAGAAGTTAGGTAAGTTATGATAGTACGTTAGATCAGGTCAGGATAGGTAAGTTACGTGAGGTAAGTTAGGTTATGTAATTAACAATACGATAGGCTAGTACAAATAAATCAGGATAGGTAAGTTACATTATTAAGTTAAGTAAGTTAGACCAAGTTAGGATTGGTAAGTTATGACAGGTAGGATAGGTTGTGTAATTTCTATCAGGTAGGTGAGGATATGTAAGTTGGAATACATAAGTTACATTAGGATAGGTTAGCTCAGGTAAATCAGGATAGGTAGGATAGTGAATTGTTGATCAGAGACTAGTTTAAGTTAAAGTGGATAAGCGAATACATTTTTAACGTAATAATTAATAAACGGAAATAAAAGTTGTTAAGAACAGAGGAACTAGTTACTTAAATAGTCATTTAGTGAGAGAGTTATTATTATCAGCGATGGGAAACATAGTAAAATGGCGATAATATGATGTAGTACCTTTGTAATAAGTTGATAGAAAGTTTAATACTCATTTTTACTTGATGAGTAAGTTTATTAGTACATAAAGTAGCGCATGTTTAGTTTGATATAGTACTTAAAGTATTTTGTGACTATATAATGTCGTCTCTTAATAAATTTAGCACAACATTAGTTTAAATATGTACAGAAAACGAAGCTCTTTGCTACTTATTTATTGAATGAAGAACAAATGTTTGTTGCTATGAGAGTATTATTTGATGTACAAAGAAGTTCTAATGAGTAATTATTTTATATAAATTTGCGTTAAAGAGAGAAAATGATAATTAAATTATTTAAGAATGTATTATGTTGTCTTTGAGAGATTCATTATATGCACGAAAATGTCTTACAAATATCTTGAGATATTCTTGAGATAAAGAATGTCTTAAAGAATAAATGTCTTAGAAAGTTTCTTTGATGCTCGAAGATGTCTTAGAAAGTACATATGTTAATTAAAATGATCTTGGAACGTATTAATGGGGTCTTGGAGAGATTAATTAATGAACGAAGATGATTACAGAGTATCCTTCTTAAGTAAATACAACACAGAGAGAGTCTTTTAATGCTTGAAGAGTATTCTTAATGTTTCCGAGATTACCTTTGTCGACTCTGAGAATAACTTTGATAGCATGCAAATTATTTTGATGTCTTTGAGCGTGTCATTGGAGAATGATGATGCCATGAGAATATAACTTGATGAGCAAAGATGATTCGGAAAGAATTTAGCTTAGAAAAATATTATGAAGAAATCTCTTTGACTATTTTTCTAACTCAACAAAGCATAATGGTAGTTACGAAAGTGTTGAAATGTGATGAACATGACTTTTCAGTTGAGAGAAGTGTTATTTTAGGTAAGAAAGGTGTTGGTCAGAAATATTAAGTTGATAAAGAAATACAATGACAATAGGTTGAAAATAAACCTCAGTAAATGAAAAAATAAATACCTTGCAACTATATAATTTGTAACTAAATAATTTGAAAACTAAGTATATTGAAACAAAAAAATTTTTATTTATCAATAATAAATTTATAGCAATAAATAACTTTTAAATGACTAAATAAATTTGTAAGTAGCTGAAATAAATAATTTGTAACAGATAACTTTTAAATGTCTAAATAAATTTGTAAATAACTAAATAAATGACTAAATAAATATTGTAGTAACTTGTTGACAATCAATCATGCGGTTAATAATATATTACAATGAACTATTTACTGAATGGGAGAAAATATCATATATTTGATTTCAAAGACACAGAACATGTAAGAGAAAGTGATGAACACAGTGAACATGTAAGAGAATGTGATCCCCCCACGCCCTCTGCCACACACCCTCTGCCACACACCCTCTGCCACACACCCTCTGCCACACACCCTCTGCCACACACCCCCTGCCACACACCCTCTGCCACACACCCTCTGCCACACACCCTCTGCCACACAGCCTCTGCCACACACCCTCTGCCACACACCCTCTGCCACACACCCTCTGCCACACACACC
Organism: Procambarus clarkii; assembly: GCF_040958095.1. Lineage (NCBI taxonomy): Eukaryota > Metazoa > Arthropoda > Malacostraca > Decapoda > Cambaridae > Procambarus > Procambarus clarkii. The sequence continues at coordinate 18,886,952 of NC_091151.1, read as the reverse complement.
CTCTGCCCCACACCCTCTGCCACACACCCTCTGCCACACACCCTCTGTCACACACCCTCTGCCACACACACCCTCTGTCACACACCCTCTGCCACACACCCTCTGCCACACACACCCTCTGCCACACACCCTCTGCCACACACACCCTCTGCCACACACCCTCTGCCACACCCCTCTGCCACACACCCTCTGCCACACACACCCTCTGCCACACACACCCTCTGCCACACACCCTCTGCCACACACCCTCTGCCACACACACCCTCTGCCACACACCCTCTGCCACACACACCCTCTGCCACACACACCCTCTACACACACACCTCTACCACACACACCCTCTGCCACACACCCTCTGCCACACCCTCTGTCACACACCCTCTGCCACACACCCTCTGCCACACACACCCTCTGCCACACACCCTCTGCCACACACCCTCTGCCACACACACCCTCTGCCACACACCCTCTGCCACACACCCTCTACCACACACACCCTCTACCACACACACCCTCTGCCACATACCCTCTGCCACACACCCTCTGCCACACACACCCTCTGCCACACACCCTCTGCCACACACCCTCTGCCACACACACCCTCTGCCACACACACCCTCTGCCACACACCCTCGCCTGCCAGCCGGCGGGACTGACCGTGTTAAAGCAGCCTTGGGTCCTCCAAGCGTCCAGCACCACCTGAATGTAGTCGACATTAAGGAACCTGTAGTGGAGCTCCGCCATCTCCTGCAGTGCTGTTGGGCAGCTTGATCTGTGGAGTGGGAGCCAATGTTAGTGTGTTATGTGATGAGCAGTAGGTCAGTGTGTTATGTGATGAGCAGGTAGGTCAGTGTTTATGTGATGAGCAGGTAGGTCAGTGTGTGTTATGTGATGAGCAGGTAGGTAGTGTGTTATGTGATGAGCAGGTAGGTCAGTGTGTGTTATGTGATGAGCAGGTAGGTCAGTGTGTGTTATGTGATGAGCAGGTAGGTCAGTGTGTTATGTGATGAGCAGGTAGGTAGTGTGTTATGTGATGAGCAGGTAGGTCAGGTGTGTTATGTGATGAGCAGGTAGGTCAGTGTGTTATGTGATGAGCAGGTAGGTCAGTGTGTTATGTGATGAGCAGGTAGGTCAGTGGTGTTATGTGATGAGCAGGTAGGTCAGTGTGTTATGTGATGAGCAGGTAGGTCAGTGTGTTATGTGATGAGCAGGTAGGTCAGTGTGTTATGTGATGAGCAGGTAGGTCAGTGTGTGTTATGTGATGAGCAGGTAGGTAGTGTGTTATGTGATGAGCAGGTAGGTCAGTGTGTTATGTGATGAGCAGGTAGGTCAGTGTGTGTTATGTGATGAGCAGGTAGGTCAGTGTGTGTTATGTGATGAGCAGGTAGGTCAGTGTGTTATGTGATGAGCAGGTAGGTTAGTGTGTTATGTGATGAGCAGGTAGGTCAGTGTGTTATGTGATGAGCAGGTAGGTCAGTGTGTGTATGTGATGAGCAGGTAGGTTAGTGTGTTATGTGATGAGCAGGTAGGGTAGTGTGTTGTGATGAGCAGGTAGGTCAGTGTGTGTTATGTGATGAGCAGGTAGGTCAGTGTGTGTTATGTGATGAGCAGGTAGGTCAGTGTGTTATGTGATGAGCAGGTAGGTCGGTGTGTTATGTGATGAGCAGGTAGGTCAGCGTGTGTTATGTGATGAGCAGGTAGGTCAGTGTGTGTTATGTGATGAGCAGGTAGGTAGTGTGTGTTATGTGATGAGCAGGTAGGTCAGGTGTGTTATGTGATGAGCAGGTAGGTAGTGTGTGTTATGTGATGAGCAGGTAGGTAGTGTGTTATGTGATGAGCAGGTAGGTCAGTGTGTGTTATGTGATGAGCAGGTAGGTCAGCGTGTGTTATGTATGAGCAGGTAGGTAGTGTGTGTTATGTGATGAGCAGGTAGGTCGTGTGTTATGTGATGAGCAGGTAGGTAGTGTGTTATGTGATGAGCAGGTAGGTCAGCGTGTGTTATGTGATGAGCAGGTAGGTCTGTGTGTATTGTGTGATGAGCAGGTAGGTTAGTGTGTTATGTGATGAGCAGGTAGGTCAGTGTGTGTTATGTGATGAGCAGGTAGGTCAGTGTGTGTTATGTGATGAGCAGGTAGGTCAGCGTGTGTTATGTGATGAGCAGGTAGGTCAGTGTGTTATGTGATGAGCAGGTAGGTAGTGTGTTATGTGATGAGCAGGTAGGTCAGTGTGTTATGTGATGAGCAGGTAGGTCAGTGTGTGTTATGTGATGAGCAGGTAGGTAGTGTGTTATGTGATGAGCAGGTAGGGTAGTGTGTTATGTGATGAGCAGGTAGGTTAGTGTGTTATGTGATGAGCAGGTAGGTCAGTGTGTGTTATGTGATGAGCAGGTAGGTCAGTGTGTGTATGTGATGAGCAGGTAGGGTTAGTGTGTTGTGTGATGAGCAGGTAGGGTTAGTGTGTTATGTGATGACAGGTAGGTCAGGTGTGTTATGTGATGAGCAGGTAGGTCAGTGTGTTATGTGATGAGCAGGTAGGTCAGTGTGTTATGTGATGAGCAGGTAGGTCAGTGTGTATTATGTGATGAGCAGGTAGGTCAGTGTGTGTTATGTGATGAGCAGGTAGGTCAGTGTGTGTTATGTGATGAGCAGGTAGGTCAGTGTGTGTTATGTGATGAGCAGGTAGGTCAGTGTGTTATGTGATGATCAGGTAGGTAGTGTGTTATGTGATGAGCAGGTAGGTCAGTGTGTGTTATGTGATGAGCAGGTAGGTCAGTGTGTTATGTGATGAGCAGGTAGGTCAGTGTGTGTTATGTGATGAGCAGGTAGGTCAGTGTGTGTTATGTGATGAGCAGGTAGGTCAGTGTGTGTTATGTGATGAGCAGGTAGGTAGCGTGTGTTATGTGATGAGCAGGTAGGTAGTGTGTTATGTGATGAGCAGGTAGGTCAGTGTGTGTTATGTGATGAGCAGGTAGGTCAGTGTGTTATGTGATGAGCAGGTAGGTCAGCGTGTATTATGTGATGAGCAGGTAGGGTAGTGTGTTATGTGATGAGCAGGTAGGTCAGTGTGTTATGTGATGAGCAGGTAGGTCAGTGTGTGTTATGTGATGAGCAGGTAGGTTAGTGTGTTATGTGATGAGCAGGTAGGGTTAGTGTGATATGTGATGAGCAGGTAGGGTTAGTGTGTTATGTGATGAGCAGGTAGGTCAGTGTGTGTTATGTGATGAGCAGGTAGGTCAGTGTGTGTTATGTGATGAGCAGGTAGGGTTAGTGTGTTGTGTGATGAGCAGGTAGGGTTAGTGTGTTATGTGATGACAGGTAGGTCAGCGTGTGTTATGTGATGAGCAGGTAGGTCAGTGTGTTATGTGATGAGCAGGTAGGTCAGTGTGTTATGTGATGAGCAGGTAGGTCATGTGTATTATGTGATGAGCAGGTAGGTCAGTGTGTTATGTGATGAGCAGGTAGGTCAGTGTGTGTTATGTGATGAGCAGGTAGGTCAGTGTGTGTTATGTGATGAGCAGGTAGGTCAGTGTGTTATGTGATGAGCAGGTAGGGTAGTGTGTTATGTGATGAGCAGGTAGGTCAGTGTGTGTTATGTGATGAGCAGGTAGGTCAGTGTGTTATGTGATGAGCAGGTAGGTCAGTGTGTGTTATGTGATGAGCAGGTAGGTCAGTGTGTGTTATGTGATGAGCAGGTAGGCCAGTGTGTGTATGTGATGAGCAGGTAGGTCAGCGTGTGTTATGTGATGAGCAGGTAGGTTAGTGTGTTATGTGATGAGCAGGTAGGTCAGTGTGTTATGTGATGAGCAGGTAGGTCAGTGTGTTATGTGATGAGCAGGTAGGTCAGCGTGTGTTATGTGATGAGCAGGTAGGTAGTGTGTGTTATGTGATGAGCAGGTAGGTAGTGTGTTATGTGATGAGCAGGTAGGTCAGTGTGTTATGTGATGAGCAGGTAGGTCAGTGTGTGTTATGTGATGAGCAGGTAGGTAGTGTGTTATGTGATGAGCAGGTAGGGTTAGTGTGTTATGTGATGAGCAGGTAGGTTAGTGTGTTATGTGATGAGCAGGTAGGTCAGTGTGTGTTATGTGATGAGCAGGTAGGTCAGTGTGTGTTATGTGATGAGCAGGTAGGGTTAGTGTGTTGTGTGATGAGCAGGTAGGTAGTGTGTTATGTGATGACAGTAGGTCAGCGTGTGTTATGTGATGAGCAGGTAGGTCAGTGTGTTATGTGATGAGCAGGTAGGTCAGTGTGTTATGTGATGAGCAGGTAGGTCATGTGTTATGTGATGAGCAGGTAGGTCAGTGTGTGTTATGTGATGAGCAGGTAGGTCAGTGTGTGTTATGTGATGAGCAGGTAGGTCAGTGTGTGTTATGTGATGAGCAGGTAGGTCAGTGTGTTATGTGATGAGCAGGTAGGTAGTGTGTTATGTGATGAGCAGGTAGGTCAGTGTGTGTTATGTGATGAGCAGGTAGGTCAGTGTGTTATGTGATGAGCAGGTAGGTCAGTGTGTGTTATGTGATGAGCAGGTAGGTCAGTGTGTGTTATGTGATGAGCAGGTAGGTCAGTGTGTGTTATGTGATGAGCAGGTAGGTCAGTGTGTTATGTGATGAGCAGGTAGGTAGTGTGTTATGTGATGAGCAGGTAGGTCAGTGTGTGTTATGTGATGAGCAGGTAGGTCAGTGTGTTATGTGATGAGCAGGTAGGTCAGTGTGTGTTATGTGATGAGCAGGTAGGTCAGTGTTGTTATGTGATGAGCAGGTAGGTCAGTGTGTGTTATGTGATGAGCAGGTAGGTCAGTGTGTTATGTGATGAGCAGGTAGGTTAGTGTGTTATGTGATGAGCAGGTAGGTCAGTGTGTTATGTGATGAGCAGGTAGGTCAGTGTGTTATGTGATGAGCAGGTAGGTCAGTGTGTGTTATGTGATGAGCAGGTAGGTCAGTGTGTTATGTGATGAGCAGGTAGGTCAGTGTGTTATGTGATGAGCAGGTAGGTCAGTGTGTTATGTGATGCAGGTAGGTCAGTGTGTTATGTGATGAGCAGGTAGGTCAGTGTGTGTTATGTGATGAGCAGGTAGGTCAGTGTGTGTTATGTGATGAGCAGGTAGGTAGTGTGTTATGTGATGAGCAGGTAGGTCAGTGTGTTATGTGATGCAGGTAGGTCAGTGTGTGTTATGTGATGAGCAGGTAGGTCAGTGTGTGTTATGTGATGAGCAGGTAGGTAGTGTGTTATGTGATGAGCGTAGGTTAGTGTGTGTTATGTGATGAGCAGGTAGGTCAGTGTGTGTTATGTGATGAGTAGGTAGCGTGTGTTATGTGATGAGCAGGTAGGTCAGTGTGTGTTATGTGATGAGCAGGTAGGTCAGGTGTGTTATGTGATGAGCAGGTAGGTAGTGTGTGTTATGTGATGAGCAGGTAGGTCAGTGTGTGTTATGTGATGAGCAGTAGGTCAGTGTGTTATGTGATGAGCAGGTAGGTAGTGTGTGTTATGTGATGAGCAGGTAGGGTTAGTGTGTTATGTGATGAGCAGGTAGGTCAGTGTGTGTTATGTGATGAGCAGGTAGGTCAGCGTGTGTTATGTGATGAGCAGGTAGGTCAGTGTGTGTTATGTGATGAGCAGGTAGGTCAGTGTGTTATGTGATGAGCAGGTAGGGTTAGTGTGTGTTATGTGATGAGCAGGTAGGTCAGGTGTGTTATGTGATGAGCAGGTAGGTCAGTGTGTGTTATGTGATGAGCAGGTAGGTCAGGTGTGTTATGTGATGAGCAGGTAGGTCAGTGTGTATTATGTGATGAGCAGGTAGGGTTAGTGTGTTATGTGATGAGCAGGTAGGTCAGTGTGTTATGTGATGAGCAGGTAGGTCAGTGTGTTATGTGATGAGCAGGTAGGTCAGTGTGTTATGTGATGAGCAGGTAGGTCAGGTGTGTTATGTGATGAGCAGGTAGGGTTAGTGTGTTATGTGATGAGCAGGTAGGTCAGTGTGTTATGTGATGAGCAGGTAGGTCAGTGTGTGTTATGTGATGAGCAGGTAGGTCAGGTGTGTTATGTGATGAGCAGGTAGGTCAGTGTGTTATGTGATGAGCAGGTAGGTTAGTGTGTTATGTGATGCAGGTAGGTCAGTGTGTTATGTGATGAGCAGGTAGGTCAGCGTGTGTTATGTGATGAGCAGGTAGGTCAGTGTGTTATGTGATGAGCAGGTAGGTCAGTGTGTTATGTGATGAGCAGGTAGGTCAGTGGTGTTATGTGATGAGCAGGTAGGTCAGTGTGTGTTATGTGATGAGCAGGTAGGTCAGCGTGTGTTATGTGATGAGCAGGTAGGTCAGTGTGTTATGTGATGAGCAGGTAGGTCAGTGTGTTATGTGATGAGCAGGTAGGTCAGTGTGTGTTATGTGATGAGCAGGTAGGTCAGTGTGTGTTATGTGATGAGCAGGTAGGTCAGCGTGTGTTATGTGATGAGCAGGTAGGTCAGTGTGTTATGTGATGAGCAGGTAGGTCAGTGTGTGTTATGTGATGAGCAGGTAGGTCAGTGTGTTATGTGATGAGCAGGTAGGTCAGTGTGTGTTATGTGATGAGCAGGTAGGTCGTGTGTTATGTGATGAGCAGGTAGGTCAGTGTGTTATGTGATGAGCAGGTAGGTCAGTGTGTGTTATGTGATGAGCAGGTAGGTCAGTGTGTTATGTGATGAGCAGGTAGGTAGTGTGTGTTATGTGATGAGCAGGTAGGTCAGTGTGTTATGTGATGAGCAGGTAGGTCAGCGTGTGTTATGTGATGAGCAGGTAGGTCGGTGTGTGTTATGTGATGAGCAGGTAGGTCAGCGTGTGTTATGTGATGAGCAGGTAGGTCAGTGTGTGTTATGTGATGAGCAGGTAGGTCAGTGTGTGTTATGTGATGAGCAGGTAGGTCAGTGTGTTATGTGATGAGCAGGTAGGGTAGTGTGTGTTATGTGATGAGCAGGTAGGTCAGTGTGTTATGTGATGAGCAGGTAGGTCAGTGTGTGTTATGTGATGAGCAGGTAGGTCAGCGTGTGTTATGTGATGAGCAGGTAGGTAGTGTGTTATGTGATGAGCAGGTAGGTCAGTGTGTTATGTGATGAGCAGGTAGGTAGTGTGTGTTATGTGATGAGCAGGTAGGTCAGCGTGTGTTATGTGATGAGCAGGTAGGTCAGTGTGTTATGTGATGAGCAGGTAGGTCAGGTGTGTTATGTGATGAGCAGGTAGGTCAGTGTGTATTATGTGATGAGCAGGTAGGTAGTGTGTTATGTGATAAGCAGGTAGGTCAGTGTGTTATGTGATGAGCAGGTAGGTCAGTGTGTTATGTGATGAGCAGGTAGGTAGTGTGTTATGTGATGAGCAGGTAGGTCAGGTGTGTTATGTGATGAGCAGGTAGGTAGTGTGTTATGTGATGAGCAGGTAGGTCAGTGTGTTATGTGATGAGCAGGTAGGTCAGTGTGTGTATGTGATGAGCAGGTAGGTCAGGTGTGTTATGTGATGAGCAGGTAGGTCAGTGTGTTATGTGATGAGCAGGTAGGTTAGTGTGTTATGTGATGAGCAGGTAGGTCAGGTGTGTTATGTGATGAGCAGGTAGGTCAGCGTGTGTTATGTGATGAGCAGGTAGGTCAGCGTGTGTTATGTGATGAGCAGGTAGGTCAGTGTGTTATGTGATGAGCAGGTAGGTCAGTGTGTGTTATGTGATGAGCAGGTAGGTCAGTGTGTGTTATGTGATGAGCAGGTAGGTCAGCGTGTGTTATGTGATGAGCAGGTAGGTCAGTGTGTTATGTGATGAGCAGGTAGGTCAGTGTGTTATGTGATGAGCAGGTAGGTCAGTGTGTGTTATGTGATGAGCAGGTAGGTCAGTGTGTTATGTGATGAGCAGGTAGGTCAGCGTGTGTTATGTGATGAGCAGGTAGGTCAGTGTGTTATGTGATGAGCAGGTAGGTCAGTGTGTGTTATGTGATGAGCAGGTAGGTCAGTGTGTGTTATGTGATGAGCAGGTAGGTCAGTGTGTGTTATGTGATGAGCAGGTAGGTCAGCGTGTGTTATGTGATGAGCAGGTAGGTCAGTGTGTTATGTGATGAGCAGGTAGGTCAGTGTGTTATGTGATGAGCAGGTAGGTCAGTGTGTTATGTGATGAGCAGGTAGGTCAGCGTGTGTTATGTGATGAGCAGGTAGGTCAGTGTGTTATGTGATGAGCAGGTAGGTCAGTGTGTGTTATGTGATGAGCAGGTAGGTCAGTGTGTTATGTGATGAGCAGGTAGGTCAGTGTGTGTTATGTGATGAGCAGGTAGGTCAGTGTGTTATGTGATGAGCAGGTAGGTCAGTGTGTGTTATGTGATGAGCAGGTAGGTCAGTGTGTTATGTGATGAGCAGGTAGGTTAGTGTGTGTTATGTGATGAGCAGGTAGGTCAGTGTGTGTTATGTGATGAGCAGGTAGGTCAGCGTGTGTTATGTGATGAGCAGGTAGGTCAGTGTGTGTTATGTGATGAGCAGGTAGGTCAGTGTGTTATGTGATGAGCAGGTAGGTCAGTGTGTGTTATGTGATGAGCAGGTAGGTCAGGTGTGTTATGTGATGAGCAGGTAGGTCAGTGTGTTATGTGATGAGCAGGTAGGTCAGGTGTGTTATGTGATGAGCAGGTAGGGTAGTGTGTGTTATGTGATGAGCAGGTAGGTCAGTGTGTTATGTGATGAGCAGGTAGGTCAGTGTGTGTTATGTGATGAGCAGGTAGGTCAGCGTGTGTTATGTGATGAGCAGGTAGGTCAGTGTGTTTATGTGATGAGCAGGTAGGTAGTGTGTTATGTGATGAGCAGGTAGGTCAGTGTGTTATGTGATGAGCAGGTAGGTCAGTGTGTGTTATGTGATGAGCAGGTAGGTCAGTGTGTTATGTGATGAGCAGGTAGGTCAGTGTGTTATGTGATGAGCAGGTAGGGTAGTGTGTTATGTGATGAGCAGGTAGGTCAGTGTGTGTTATGTGATGAGCAGGTAGGTCAGTGTGTGTTATGTGATGAGCAGGTAGGTAGTGTGTTGATGTGATGAGCAGGTAGGTTAGTGTGTTATGTGATGACAGGTAGGTCAGCGTGTGTTATGTGATGAGCAGGTAGGTCAGTGTGTTATGTGATGAGCAGGTAGGTCAGTGTGTTATGTGATGAGCAGGTAGGTCATGTGTATTATGTGATGAGCAGGTAGGTCAGTGTGTTATGTGATGAGCAGGTAGGTCAGTGTGTGTTATGTGATGAGCAGGTAGGTCAGTGTGTGTTATGTGATGAGCAGGTAGGTCAGTGTGTTATGTGATGAGCAGGTAGGGTTAGTGTGTTATGTGATGAGCAGGTAGGTCAGTGTGTGTTATGTGATGAGCAGGTAGGTCAGTGTGTTATGTGATGAGCAGGTAGGTCAGTGTGTGTTATGTGATGAGCAGGTAGGTCAGTGTGTGTTATGTGATGAGCAGGTAGGTCAGTGTGTGTTATGTGATGAGCAGGTAGGTCAGGTGTGTTATGTGATGAGCAGGTAGGTCAGTGTGTTATGTGATGAGCAGGTAGGTCAGTGTGTGTTATGTGATGAGCAGGTAGGTCAGTGTGTTATGTGATGAGCAGGTAGGTCAGTGTATTATGTGATGAGCAGGTAGGGTTAGTGTGTTATGTGATGAGCAGGTAGGTCAGTGTGTTATGTGATGAGCAGGTAGGTCAGTGTGTGTTATGTGATGAGCAGGTAGGTTAGTGTGTTATGTGATGAGCAGGTAGGGTTAGTGTGATATGTGATGAGCAGGTAGGGTTAGTGTGTTATGTGATGAGCAGGTAGGTCAGTGTGTGTTATGTGATGAGCAGGTAGGTCAGTGTGTGTTATGTGATGAGCAGGTAGGGTTAGTGTGTTGTGTGATGAGCAGGTAGGGTTAGTGTGTTATGTGATGAACAGGTAGGTCAGCGTGTGTTATGTGATGAGCAGGTAGGTCAGTGTGTTATGTGATGAGCAGGTAGGTCAGTGTGTTATGTGATGAGCAGGTAGGTCAATGTGTATTATGTGATGAGCAGGTAGGTCAGTGTGTGTTATGTGATGAGCAGGTAGGTCAGTGTGTGTTATGTGATGAGCAGGTAGGTCAGTGTGTGTTATGTGATGAGCAGGTAGGTCAGTGTGTTATGTGATGATCAGGTAGGGTTAGTGTGTTATGTGATGAGCAGGTAGGTCAGTGTGTGTTATGTGATGAGCAGGTAGGTCAGTGTGTTATGTGATGAGCAGGTAGGTCAGTGTGTGTTATGTGATGAGCAGGTAGGTCAGTGTGTGTTATGTGATGAGCAGGTAGGCCAGTGTGTTATGTGATGAGCAGGTAGGTCAGCGTGTGTTATGTGATGAGCAGGTAGGGTTAGTGTGTTATGTGATGAGCAGGTAGGTCAGTGTGTTATGTGATGAGCAGGTAGGTCAGTGTGTTATGTGATGAGCAGGTAGGTCAGTGTGTTATGTGATGAGCAGGTAGGGTAGTGTGTTATGTGATGAGCAGGTAGGGTTAGTGTGTTATGTGATGAGCAGGTAGGTCAGTGTGTTATGTGATGAGCAGGTAGGTCAGTGTGTGTTATGTGATGAGCAGGTAGGGTTAGTGTGTTATGTGATGAGCAGGTAGGGTTAGTGTGATATGTGATGAGCAGGTAGGGTTAGTGTGTTATGTGATGAGCAGGTAGGTCAGTGTGTGTTATGTGATGAGCAGGTAGGTCAGTGTGTGTTATGTGATGAGCAGGTAGGGTTAGTGTGTTGTGTGATGAGCAGGTAGGGTTAGTGTGTTATGTGATGAACAGTAGGTCAGCGTGTGTTATGTGATGAGCAGGTAGGTCAGTGTGTTATGTGATGAGCAGGTAGGTCAGTGTGTTATGTGATGAGCAGGTAGGTCAATGTGTATTATGTGATGAGCAGGTAGGTCAGTGTGTGTTATGTGATGAGCAGGTAGGTCAGTGTGTGTTATGTGATGAGCAGGTAGGTCAGTGTGTGTTATGTGATGAGCAGGTAGGTCAGTGTGTTATGTGATGATCAGGTAGGGTTAGTGTGTTATGTGATGAGCAGGTAGGTCAGTGTGTGTTATGTGATGAGCAGGTAGGTCAGTGTGTTATGTGATGAGCAGGTAGGTCAGTGTGTGTTATGTGATGAGCAGGTAGGTCAGTGTGTGTTATGTGATGAGCAGGTAGGCCAGTGTGTGTTATGTGATGAGCAGGTAGGTCAGCGTGTGTTATGTGATGAGCAGGTAGGGTTAGTGTGTTATGTGATGAGCAGGTAGGTCAGTGTGTGTTATGTGATGAGCAGGTAGGTCAGTGTGTTATGTGATGAGCAGGTAGGTCAGTGTGTGTTATGTGATGAGCAGGTAGGTAGTGTGTTATGTGATGAGCAGGTAGGTCAGTGTGTGTTATGTGATGAGCAGGTAGGTCAGTGTGTTATGTGATGAGCAGGTAGGTCAGTGTGTTATGTGATGAGCAGGTAGGTCAGTGTGTTATGTGATGAGCAGGTAGGTCAGTGTGTTATGTGATGCAGGTAGGTCAGTGTGTTATGTGATGAGCAGGTAGGTCAGTGTGTGTTATGTGATGAGCAGGTAGGTCAGTTGTGTTATGTGATGAGCAGGTAGGGTTAGTGTGTTATGTGATGAGCAGGTAGGTCAGTGTGTTATGTGATGCAGGTAGGTCAGTGTGTTATGTGATGAGCAGGTAGGTAGTGTGTATGTGATGAGCAGGTAGGTCAGTGTGTTATGTGATGAGCAGGTAGGTCAGTGTGTTATGTGATGAGCAGGTAGGTCAGTGTGTGTTATGTGATGAGCAGTAGGTCAGCGTGTGTTATGTGATGAGCAGGTAGGTCAGTGTGTGTTATGTGATGAGCAGGTAGGTCAGTGTGTTATGTGATGAGCAGGTAGGGTTAGTGTGTTATGTGATGAGCAGGTAGGTAGTGTGTGTTATGTGATGAGCAGGTAGGTCAGGTGTGTTATGTGATGAGCAGGTAGGTCAGTGTGTGTTATGTGATGAGCAGGTAGGTCAGTGTGTTATGTGATGAGCAGGTAGGTCAGTGTGTGTTATGTGATGAGCAGGTAGGTCAGCGTTGTTATGTGATGAGCAGGTAGGTTAGTGTGTTATGTGATGAGCAGGTAGGTCAGGTGTGTTATGTGATGAGCAGGTAGGTAGTGTGTGTTATGTGATGAGCAGGTAGGTCAGCGTGTGTTATGTGATGAGCAGGTAGGTCAGTGTGTGTTATGTGATGAGCAGGTAGGTCAGGTGTGTTATGTGATGAGCAGGTAGGTCAGTGTGTTTATGTGATGAGCAGGTAGGTTAGTGTGTTATGTGATGAGCAGGTAGGTCAGTGTGTTATGTGATGAGCAGGTAGGTCAGTGTGTGTTATGTGATGAGCAGGTAGGTCAGTGTGTTATGTGATGAGCAGGTAGGTCAGTGTGTTATGTGATGAGCAGGTAGGGTTAGTGTGTTATGTGATGAGCAGGTAGGTCAGTGTGTGTTATGTGATGAGCAGGTAGGTCAGTGTGTGTTATGTGATAGCAGGTAGGTCAGTGTGTTATGTGATGAGCAGGTAGGTCAGTGTGTTATGTGATGAGCAGGTAGGGTTAGTGTGTTATGTGATGAACAGGTAGGTCAGCGTGTGTTATGTGATGAGCAGGTAGGTCAGTGTGTTATGTGATGAGCAGGTAGGTCAGCGTGTGTTATGTGATGAGCAGGTAGGTCAGTGTGTTATGTGATGAGCAGGTAGGTCAGTGTGTGTTATGTGATGAGCAGGTAGGTCAGTGTGTGTTATGTGATGAGCAGGTAGGTCAGCGTGTGTTATGTGATGAGCAGGTAGGTCAGTGTGTTATGTGATGAGCAGGTAGGTCAGTGTGTGTTATGTGATGAGCAGGTAGGTCAGTGTGTGTTATGTGATGAGCAGGTAGGTCAGTGTGTGTTATGTGATGAGCAGGTAGGTCAGCGTGTGTTATGTGATGAGCAGGTAGGTCAGTGTGTTATGTGATGAGCAGGTAGGTCAGTGTGTGTTATGTGTGAGCAGGTAGGTCAGTGTGTGTTATGTGATGAGCAGGTAGGTCAGTGTGTTATGTGATGAGCAGGTAGGTCAGTGTGTTATGTGATGAGCAGGTAGGTCAGTGTGTTATGTGATGAGCAGGTAGGTCAGTGTGTGTTATGTGATGAGCAGGTAGGTCAGTGTGTGTTATGTGATGAGCAGGTAGGTCAGTGTGTTATGTGATGAGCAGGTAGGTCAGTGTGTTATGTGATGAGCAGGTAGGTCAGTGTGTGTTATGTGATGAGCAGGTAGGTCAGTGTGTTATGTGATGAGCAGGTAGGTCAGTGTGTGTTATGTGATGAGCAGGTAGGTCAGTGTGTGTTATGTGATGAGCAGGTAGGTCAGTGTGTGTTATATGATGAGCAGGTAGGTCAGCGTGTGTTATGTGATGAGCAGGTAGGTTAGTGTGTGTTATGTGATGAGCAGGTAGGGTTAGTGTGTGTTATGTGATGAGCAGTTAGGTCAGCGTGTGTTATGTGATGAGCATGTAGGGTTAGTGTGTGTTATGTGATGAGCAGGTAGGGTTAGTGTGTTATGTGATGAGCATGTAGGTCAGTGTGTGTTATGTGATGAGCAGGTAGGTCAGCGTGTGTTATGTGATGAGCAGGTAGGTTAGTGTGTGTTATGGATGAGCAGGTAGGTCAGCGTGTGTTATGTGATGAGCAGGTAGGGTTAGTGTGTGTTATGTGATGAGCAGGTAGGTCAGCGTGTGTTATGTGATGAGCAGGTAGGTCAGTGTGTGTTATGTGATAAGCAGGTAGGTCAGCGTGTGTTATGTGATGAGCAGGTAGGTCAGTGTGTATTATGTGACGAGCAGGTAGGGTTAGTGTGTTATGTGATGAGCAGGTAGGTCAGTGTGTTATGTGATGAGCAGGTAGGTCAGTGTGTGTTATGTGATGAGCAGGTGGGTTAGTGTGTTATGTGATGAGCAGGTAGGTCAGCGTGTGTTATGTGATGAGCAGGTAGGGTTAGTGTGTTATGTGATGAGCAGGTAGGTCAGTGTGTGTTATGTGATGAGCAGGTAGGTAAGTGTGTGTTATGTGATGAGCAGGTAGGGTTAGTGTGTTATGTGATGAGCAGGTAGGGTTAGTGTGTTATGTGATGAACAGGTAGGTCAGCGTGTGTTATGTGATGAGCAGGTAGGGTTTGTGTTATGTGATGAGCAGGTAGGGTTAGTGTGTTATGTGATGAACAGGTAGGTCAGCGTGTGTTATGTGATGAGCAGGTAGGTCAGCGTGTGTTATGTGATGAGCAGGTAGGTCAGCGTGTGTTATGTGATGAGCAGGTAGGTCAGTGTGTTATGTGATGAGCAGGTAGGTCAGTGTGTGTTATGTGATGAGCAGGTAGGCCAGTGTGTGTTATGTTGAGCAGGTAGGTCAGCGTGTGTTATGTGATGAGCAGGTAGGTCAGTGTGTTATGTGATGAGCAGGTAGGTCAGTGTGTGTTATGTGATGAGCAGGTAGGTCAGTGTGTGTTATGTGATGAGCAGGTAGGTCAGTGTGTGTTATGTGATGAGCAGGTAGGTCAGCGTGTGTTATGTGATGAGCAGGTAGGTCAGTGTGTTATGTGATGAGCAGGTAGGTCAGTGTGTGTTATGTGGTGAGCAGGTAGGTCAGTGTGTGTTATGTGATGAGCAGGTAGGTCAGTGTGTGTTATGTGATGAGCAGGTAGGTCAGCGTGTGTTATGTGATGAGCAGGTAGGTCAGTGTGTTATGTGATGAGCAGGTAGGTCAGTGTGTGTTATGTGATGAGCAGGTAGGTCAGTGTGTGTTATGTGATTAGCAGGTAGGTCAGCGTGTGTTATGTGATGAGCAGGTAGGTCAGTGTGTTATGTGATGAGCAGGTAGGTCAGTGTGTGTTATGTGATGAGCAGGTAGGTCAGTGTGTGTTATGTGATGAGCAGGTAGGTCAGTGTGTGTTATATGATGAGCAGGTAGGTCAGCGTGTGTTATGTGATGAGCAGGTAGGGTTAGTGTGTGTTATGTGATGAGCAGGTAGGTCATCACCAGGACTGACCTGGGGACATGTTTAGTGCAGCAGTAGTTACTGGTCATCACCAGGACTGACCTGGGGACATGTTTAGTGCAGCTGTAGTTACTGGTCATCACCAGGACTGACCTGGGGACATGTTTAGTGCAGCAGTTGTTACTGGTCATCACCATGAGTGACCTGGGGACATGTTTAGTGCAGCAGTAGTTACTGGTCATCACCATGAGTGACCTGGGGACATGTTTAGTGCAGCGGTAGTTACTGGTCATCACCAGGACTGACCTGGGGACATGTTTAGTGCAGCAGTAGTTACTGGTCATCACCATGACTGACCTGGGGACATGTTTAGTGCAGCAGTAGTTACTGGTCATCACCAGGACTGACCTGGGGACACGCAGTAGTTACTGGTCATCAACTAACCTGGGTGGGTTGTTCGCGCAAGTCTCACCACCCATGGAGAGGTACAGTGTTTCATTCTTCAGGTATGGGTACTCCATCGCCTTGTTAACGTACGTGCCGAAATCCGTGTCTGAGGCGAGGAAGCAGTCGTTATGTTGGCCGATCCTCGCTACCTGCCCCCCACAACGGTACAATGATCAGTTCTTCATGCACTCTTACTCATCGTAGAATATATTATATTTATATAATAACAAGTAACAATATTGTTTTATGATAAAATTTCTGAAGTTCTCCCTGTCAATGTGTGAGATAGTTGTAGTTGTCTGACCTAGTGATTGTTGTCTGAACTAGTGATTGTTGTCTGAACTAGTGATTGTTGTCTGAACTAGTGATTGTTGTCTGAACTAGTGATTGTTGTCTGAACTAGTGATTGTTGTCTGAACTAGTGATTGTTGTCTGAACTAGTGATTGTTGTCTGAACTAGTGTTTATTGTCTGAACTAGTGATTGATGTCTGCACTAGCGAATGTTGTCTGCAATCGTGATTGTTAGCTTCACTAGTGATTGTTTTCTGCACTAGAGATTGTTGTCTGCACTAGTGATGGTGTGGTTGTCTGCACTAGTGATTGTGTGGTTGTCTACACTAGTGATTGTGTGGTTATCTACACTAGTGATGGATGCTGATGTCTGCATTCTATTGGATGACTGTTAGGTGTGTTCTTCAAGCAGGACGAGTGGGTGACTGTTGGGGGTGTTCTACAAGCAGGACGAGTGGGTGACTGTTAGGTGTGTTCTTCAAGCAGACGAGTGGGTGACTGTTGGGGGTGTTCTAAAGCAGGACGAGTGGGTGACTGTTAGGTGTGTTCTTCAAGCAAGACGAGTGGGTGACTATTAGGTGTGTTCAAGCAGGACGAGTGGGTGACTGTTAGGTGTGTGCTTCAAGCAGGACGAGTGGGTGACTGTTGGGTGTGTTCTACAAGCAGGACGAGTGGGTGACTATTAGGTGTGTTCTACAAGCAGGACGAGTGGGTGACTGTTGGGTGTGTTCTACAAGCAGGACGAGTGGGTGACTATTAGGTGTGTTCTACAAGCAAGACGAGTGGGTGACTATTAGGTGTGTTCTACAAGCAGGACGAGTGGGTGACTGTTGGGTGTGTTCTACAAGCAGGACGAGTGGGTGACTGTTGTGTGCTCTACAAGCAGGACGAGTGGGTGACTGTTGGGTGTGTTCTACAAGCAAGACGAGTGGGTGACTATTAGGTGTGTTCTACAAGCAGGACGAGTGGGTGACTGTTGTGTGTGCTCTACAAGCAGGACGAGTGGGTGACTATTAGGGGTGTTCTACAAGTAGGACGAGTGGGTGACTGTTAGGTGTGTTCTACAAGCAGGACGAGTGGGTGACTATTAGGGGTGTTCTTCAAGCAGGACGAGTGGGTGACTGTTGGGTATGTTCTACAAGCAAGACGAGTGGGTGACTGTTAGGTGTGTTCTACAAGCAAGACGAGTGGGTGACTGTTGGGTATGTTCTACAAGCAAGACGAGTGGGTGACTGTTGGGTGTGTTCTACAAGCAAGACGAGTGGATGACTGACTGGAGTGTTGGTGAAAGCTTCACTCGAGGTGATGGGTGAGGTTCGCCCGAGAATCTTCTGCTTGTAGTATGGAGTCCGCAGTTGGATTTGCCTGCAAGTAGATATGGAAATAATATTTGAAGTTTTTTCTATAATATTTAATGTAAAACAGTTTACGTTAATAATTTTTTTAAATAATAAGAAGCTCATAGAATGAAAAAATACATTGAGATTTAAAAATTAAATTTTAAAAGCATTTTACTAATTAACCAAACTAGTGTGACACTCTTGGCACTGTCCCCCAGTAGCATCCACAACACCATAACAATGGATAAATCTTGTTCAAAGACTTGATAACTCTGCAGACAAACACAGTCGGATGGTAGACTTCACTGAACCCGACGTATCCCTGGTAAGTATAAGTAATTATCAAAGACAGTCCCAGGCCGCGTGGAAGAAGATATACCACCGTTCTCTTACCTATCAACAGACAAACGTTAAAAGAAACATATCCAGAATTCTGACTCCAAATGTTAAGCGGGACAGAAATGTTTGGGCGCGTTTCGTATCACCTAATGCATCTGTTCACCATGAAATAAATTGGTACACAGAAGTTAGTCAGCTTGTTGTAGGGTTGCATCCTGGGGAGGGTCATCAGCTCGGCACCTGAGCTACACGTTTACACTCACCCAATCTCAACCTCACCTCTACATGTGTATATATCTCCATTACCATACCTGCTACACCTCTTCCTGTGTATATATCTCCATTACCATACCTGCTACACCTCTACCTGGGTATATATCTCCATTACCATACCTGCTACACCTCTACCTATGTATATATCTCCATTACCATACCTGCTACACCTCTACCTGGGTATATATCTCCATTACCATACCTGCTACACCTCTATCTGGGTATATATCTCCATTACCATACCTGCTACACCGCTATCTGTGTATATATCTCCATTACCATACCTGCTACACCTATACATGTGTATATATCTCCATTACCATACCTGCTACACCTCTACCTGGGTATATATCTCCATTACCATACCTGCTACACCTCTATCTGGTTATATATCTCCATTACCATACCTGCTACACCGCTATCTGTGTATATATCTCCATTACCATACCTGCTACACCTCTACCTGGGTATATATCTCCATTACCATACCTGCTACATCTCTACCTGGGTATATATCTCCATTACCATACCTGCTACACCTCTACCTGGGTATATATCTCCATTACCATACCTGCTACACCGCTATCTGTGTATATATCTCCATTACCATACCTGCTACATCTCTACCTGTGTATATATCTCCATTACCATACCTGCTACATCTCTACCTGGGTATATATCTCCATTACCATACCTGCTACACCTCTATCTGTATACATATCTCCATTAACGTCTCTCTCTCTCTTAGAGGTTATGGATCTCTTGAAGCTCTTCTGCTTCCGGACAGTAATCGAGGACGCAGCCGGCGTTTCCCCTCTAGATTAATTTGACAGTTGAGAGGCGAGCCGAAAGAGCAGAGCTCAACCCCCGCAAGCACAATTAGGTGAATACATAAACACACACACACACACACACACACACACACACACACACAGAGTGGTTGACAAATAGAATGCATTAGGGAGTGATGTGGTGGAGGCTGACTCCATACACAGTTTCAAGTGTAGATATGATAGAGCCCAATAGGCTCAGGAACATGTACACCTGTTGATTGACGGTTGAGAGGCGGGACCAAAGAGCTAAAGCTAAACCCCCGCAAGCACAGCTAGGTGAGTACACACACACACAAGCGCAGGGAGAGAGGAGTAAACCAGGAAATCGCAGCCCCCAACACAACAGTCCCAGGTATAAGTGGGGAACCCACAACCAGCATCCCAGCAACACCAGAAGGGAGATCAACACCACCACTCCCCTCTGCATAGAAATCCTCCCTTCCCCTCACCCTACCTGCCCCCACCCAAATGCTCACCCAACCCTCCCTCCCCCACCCCATTCTGACCCTATAACCCCTCCCCCATTCCCAATATGTCACCCCTCCTGCCTTCCCCCCCCCTGTTCCCCTCTCCCCTTCATCCAATACCCTCCCTATCCCTCCTCCCCTTCACCCCGTATCCTCCATGTCCCCCCCTATCTCCTTAACCCACACCTACCTGTCCCCCCTTCCCTTGCACTCCCACCCCCACCCCAAAATCCTCTGAGACCCTGCAAACCACTTCACAGATCTTCTCACCCAGGGAACAGCTTTTCCCACCGGCAGAATGCTCGCCAAGAAGGGGACTAGAAAATGAACAGAAGAAAGTGAGCTTCAAGGCAATGTACACTAACATAGATGGGATTACAAATAAAACAAGTGAACTCGGAGAATGGGCACCTAGAAGAAAACCCAGACATAATAGCACTTACAAAAACAAAGCTAACGAAAACTATAACAAACGCATATACAGATTGCTCAAAACAGGGGAGAGGGGATTACCCATCGCCATGCCAAATGTTTGTTTATAAAATGAATCATTAAAGCTGAAATAATTATCTTTAATGCACAATTTTGTAAGTTCAATAATGGTGTTAGTTGGCAAAGTTAAATTATACCTTGGGAGTATATGGCATATACTCTGTGGCATATAGACTTTCCAAATGGCTTGTCCAAGTCTTGTCTCCAGTAGTAGGTTCCATTTCCAACTCACACATAACAAACAACTTGGACTTGGTTAACAAGTTGTCTAGTTTGAAATTAAATTATGATTTTAAACTTGTGAGTTTTGATGTGACGGCTCTGTTCAATAGGGTTCCTGTTGATGATCTGTTGTCATTCTTACGGGATCTACTCCCAAGGTATAATTTAACTTTACCTACTAACACCATTATTTAACTTACAAAATTGTGCATTTAAAGATAATTATTTCAGCTTTAATGATTCATTTTATAAACAAACATTTGGCATGGCGATGGGTAATCCCCTCTCCCCTGTTTAAGCAATCTGTACATGGAATGTTTCGAAACAAATATCCTTCCCAGGATTTTACCCTCAAATTTGCTTTGGTACAGGTACGTTGACGATATTTTACGCCTGTGGCCGGTTAACCATGACGAAACTGATTTTCTCAATCAAATTAATTCGCTGGTTCCGTCAATTAAATTTACAATTGAGAACGAAGTGAATGGTGTTCTGCCTTTTATAGACATCATGATTTATAGAATTGGTAGGAGTTTCAAATTCAGTGTGCATAGGAAACCTACCAATGTGTGCTCGTATGTACATTTCTATTCAAATCATCATGTTCAGGTCAAGCGGGCAGTTTTTTCTGGTATGTTTCTCAGAGCACTGAGAGTTTGCAGTCCGGAATTTTTCGATGAAGAAATAGCAAATATATTTGAAATTGGGAAGAAGTTAAAATACCCAAAATCGATCTTGGATCTTGCGTTTGGTCAAGCAAAAAGGACTTTCTACAAACAGACTACTAAGTCTTAACCAGAACTGAAAAATTCGTTGGTATTACCATATTCTGAGGGTCTAGTAAATCTTGCCCCAGCCCTGAAGAACTTTAATATTAATCTAGTGTTCAAAATGATAATACACTTAAGTCCATGTTAATTAAGAACTCGCCCTCGTCTGTGGCAGATTGTGTGTATTCCATCCCTTGTAATGAGTGTGCATGTGTTTACATCGGCCAGACAGGTAAATCTCTTTCCTCGCGTTTAAAACAGCATTCATATGCTATTCGTACAGCCCAGCTATCCAGTGCATTGTATTTACATTCCAGTTTATGTAATCATTCTATCGACTTCACAGGGCAAAATGTATTGTTAAAAGTAAGGATTTTGTTGAACGAAACATGATCGAGTCTGCTCTGATCAAACATTGTAACAACAGCCTTAATGTGAGCCCCGGTATGTACAAGTTGGATCCCTATTTAAGCCTCAATATAGCACGTCAAAACAATATAGCAATCATTTAACACGTATTGTGGGACATTTGGGACTTGACTCTATTTATTTAATTATTGAAGTAATGAAAATAATTACAAAGGACCACCCGCTTTTATAGTAAAGAGGGAAATAATAAAATGTGATCATTTGAAATTCCTAGAGGAACCAGTAACTATGGATAAATACTAGAAATTATAATCACTTGAATAATTAATGGGCTGTATAAATAATTTACTTGAATCAAAGCCTCAAACACCTACATTGGGGGGTTATTGCTAGAACTTCATATATGTCTAGGAACTAATGCGGTTCGTACATTAGTTCATTGTGCAGGCGATGAGTCACAATAACGTGGCTGAAGTATGTTGACCAGACCACACACTAGAAATTGAAGGGACGACGACGTTTCGGTCCGTCCTGGACCATTCTCGAATCGACTTGAGAATGGTCCAGGACGGACCGAAACGTCGTCGTCCCTTCAATTTCTAGTGTGTGGTCTGGTCAACAGTTCATTGTGTAATAACCTAATCCTATGACCAATTAGAGAATCAATAGGGTATTTGTCACCAACAAGAATATAGATTATGAACATCAGAAATTAATGATTATAATAAACACGTGTTAAATCTAGTGCACAGTGATCAATAGTGATAATCCAATACAGATAATTTGAATAATTAAAATACGGAAAAAGGTCTTAGCTTGAAGACGTTTTCCAAGACATCAATCATGAATCATCCTCGGAATCTCCGGAATTCTTCATGGAACACTGGGAGATGAATAACACGGGTAAAGTAACAGGTCAGGAAATACCTCACACGTAAGCTGTAAATTAAGATATATTACGTAGCAACATATTAGGCTACTAAATATCTATATTCAAGAAATTGGGAATGGCGAGTAATAAATATACTAACATGTATTTTATTTATGTCGCTCGGCATGACGACAAGCTACCCTGCTGTAAACAATCTCTAATGATGCATCAAAAGGGAATATGTGTACTTAGCTAATAGGGCACTGTATAAGTTGAAGCTTGCCGAAACTCGCGTCCCAGGCTCTAGCGTCGCAATGGCGAACACGTGGTGGCTAGCTTGGCCTAGATGTCGACGCGCTTCTCTGGACGGTCACGATGGATTACACGGAACAAATTGACAAGTTCCGGGCTGAATGTCAAGTTAATTCTTGTTGACGATTCACCACAATGTATCCTATGACACTGACACCAAACGAGTTGCTCAATTCCGCAACAAGTCTGCACACCGCACTTTGGCGCCTTTCCTCTAACACCGACGCCTCCACACCCTCTCCGATTAATGGCGTCTCTCCCTGCCCCGCTCCGCGTCCCGCATGTGCTACACAAATTATTTACTACTAATAATATTATTTCTCGCAGTTGCGGCTAAAATGCTTGGATAATGACGGGTTTATAATTCTAGGGAGCTAAATATTATTACTTGCTCGGTTTACGATGTTAAATGAGCAATGGAGGATGATTTTAATTCTCTCCATGGCATTCACGTGTGACGTTAAATTTATTACCAGATAACAGTTGTAACTAGAAACGCTCGATTTGGCATTATTTGGGAGTCAGGTTATCGGTAAATAATTATCACACAGAACACTGTTGTTTTTAGAGAATCAAACTCAATTCTCTGACACACTGGATATAAATGTGTTTATTTTGGTAGAATCTGAGGCAATACTGGTGTTTGGTACGTAAGAATTCTAGCATTATTGTACAGATACAATTATTAGTTCATGTGAACTCTACGGTTGGTAAATTTTAGTTACTACAGTAATTAGTAGATTTTAGTAATAATTAATAATAATACAACAGTGTTGTATTATGTTGGAAATTTCCAACATAACTCCGGGGGGAGATTTATCGGGTCGCAGTGTAATGTTGAGTACTGACATACCCATCCTGAAGTTGGTATTTATATTAGTATATTAGTATGTAGTACACACATAACGAATGTCCCGTATTTGTCAAGGACATACAAGAAACTTAAGTCTTGCAGATTTCATGTTAAATGGAACATGCTATTATGAATTACCTAAAGCTAATAACTAAGAAGGCTTACAATAAACTCTGTGACTGGTGTCGTTATGACATATAATGTTTATGTTACTAAGTCTCAAAGTCTGTAAACTCTCAGATACTCTAGACAAATAATGTTATTTATAGCCTATACAACAATTAAGAATTTAAATCACACAATTCAAATAACTGAGAATCTACTGTGATAAGAATGTCTTGGGTCGTAGTGACTTGTAATGATTTGTTACTTGACATCACACCACAGTATCATCATGGTTACTTAAATTGGATGGAAAGGGATTTGCTCTTGGTCAGAGCTGTAATAGGCTTGCAGTTCCGCTTGCATTGTTGAGCAGCAGCTCTAGTGGGGCGGTTGCTCGGTGGATCAGAATTACTGTCCTCGGAAACTACTGGTGAAGCTGGTTCTGGCAAACACTCTCGTTCTGCTAATTCGAGAGGTACCAACTTCTTTAAAGTTTTTAGGGTAGTGTTGCCTCGGCATAAAACTTTCACTACTCTCAGGATACCTTGATGATCTGGATAGATGGCAACAATTTGCCTATGGGCCACTCCGACCTTGGTCCATCACTGTC
>NC_091151.1:18704689-18862888 GCF_040958095.1 Procambarus clarkii | reverse complement strand
CCCCCCTTTCTTAAATCTTTGAATATGTTAGTATTAAGTCACTGCACATCCTCTCAGGTGTACTCTTATATATAAAACTCTAAACTGTAATGCTAATCCTGACCTATGTCAGATCACGTTAGTTAAGAAGGTGAGGCCTTTAAGGGAAGAGAAAGGGACGGGAAGAAAGGGAAAGGAAAGAGCTTAGTGTGAAAGGGAAAGGGAAAGGAAAGAGCTTACTGTGAAAGGGAAAGGGAAAGAAAGAGCTTACTGTGAAAGGGAAAGGGAAAGGAAAGAGCTTACTGTGAAAGGGAAAGGGAAAGGAAAGAGCTTACTGTGAAAGGGAAAGGAAAGAGCTTACTGTGAAAGGGAAAGGGAAAGGAAAGAGCTTACTGTGGAAGGGAAAAGTCAATAGCAACGAAGCCAGGACAAAGGTTCAGGTTGGATAGGTTGTGTATCAGAGCCGTTTCGACAAGACGGCGTCCGTGTAGAGTAGAGGCAGGAAAACAATTATTTTAGAAGAAGACTAATCATAGGATGATTATAATCCCTAACATGACAAAAGAGAGCACTGTTTGTGTCTGAAGACTTAACACTTCTTTGCGTTCCTTAAGTCTGTCATTAAGCATACGGCCAGTTACCATGTTGGAGAGGTCAAGACGAACAGGAACGAAGTGTGTTAGTTTGTCGAAAGCCGAGCTTTATATCAAGAGGGTGAAACGTATTAGTGAGAGTTTTGAGCTCAGATATGAAGGGAAGGCAGAGAACATTGGTACTTGTGTTGGAAACAGGTCTGGGATGAAGAATTGAATAGAAATAACCTGTTACTTGAATGGGGAAGTGTGACATTAAATAAACCATTAATACTGTTTTGCTTACCTGAGCTGACCGATAATTGATTGGCGCCGCCCAACCTTTGTTGGCGATCAGTATTCCGACCTTCAGCTGACATCCGACAGCTACCTCTGCAGGAAACTGCGCCTGCACGCCCACCAAATTGTATCCCATTGATGACCAAATCTGTCAATAACGAATTTTAACTAAATATGCTCAGATCATAGTCCCTGCTCAAATCATATCTCTTAATACAAATCAGAAGAACAAATGATTGTCACTGGGTACACTGTTGAGCAGCAACAGACACCTTAGTTTTATGATCATACTGATGCTGTTGTTTAAGAATCAGCTAACGGGCTATGGTGAGCCTATAGTGGACTTGCCCCTGTAGTGGACTTGATCATACAAGTAAGTACTATCAGACTGAAGTCAATACGATGAGGTTCTCTCAACCAGCATATCAGAATGATACATATGCGATACCAGCATGTCGTAGGCTGCTAATTAGTAGAGAGAGTGCTTTTTTTAGTTTAAAACTGTAAACATCGTTAGCTTGTACTATTATAGGTTAGGTTGTGTCAAATTTAATTTGGTAAATATTGAAATCAGGTAATGATCTGACTTATCATGTGTACAACATTACTAGCATCTTTCCTTTTTCGTTATAGGATAAGAATGCTAAGTTTGTAACATTACTTCAAACTATCGTACCCTCCTTATAGCAAGCAAGTGAAAAGCAGCATTTGAAAATACAAATTAACCTTCAGACTTCACAGCAAAACAACGATTAACAACCCCTCATAAATGCACTTCACAATATAAACTAGGAATCTGAACTAAATAATACACATGGTATAAAATAATTAATTAACATCTTCCTCACCAAAGCACCCTCTACAACACACACTGCTCTTCTCACCAAGCAAGTAACTGTCAAAAGATTAAACAACCTTTGACTCAGAAACAGCATACGTAAGGATAATATATTCCACAAATATGTCCAACACAAGAAACAAACAAAACAAATAAGCTATATCTGTAAGGTTAGGTCAGAGATAAAAATATGAACAAAAATATGTCAAACATAATAAATTATATTTGAAAGGTTAGGTTAAAGGTCAAAGAATAAGAACAAATTATATCCAACACAATAAATACACTAAGATCAAAAAATGGTTAGGTTAAAGGGCGGAGAATAAGAACAATTATATCAAACATAGTAAATTCAACTTATGAAAGACTTGATGAACTTTAAATAAAAAATGTATAAAATACTTAAACTCACATCTCTAACAAATATTACTTGAACTGAAAAATGCCTGTATATAACAAATACTTTGAAAATTCATGACACCTATCTTTAACAAAATCTCATGAAATGCATAAAATACCCATCTTTAACAATTAACCCTTGATAATGCTTAAATACCCTATCATTAATAAAGACAGCCTTGAAATGACCAAACATCCATCTTTAACAAAATCCTTTGAAATGTTTAAACAGCCTATCTTTAACAGACACACCTTTGAAATGTTTAATCACCCTGTCTTTAACACATATCCCTTGAAATGACAAAGACCCCATTTTATACATGCCTCCTGAGAACGAACCAACAACTAATATATAACAAAAAATCCTATGAAATAAAGCAAATGTATTTGAAACACAGATTGATAAACATGAATGTTCTCAAGAAAAACATATATACATATTATAAGATGTTTAATATATTAATAATATATGTCAAGACTAGATGTGGTAAAAATAGACATTCCTATAAATTATATGGAAAGTATGAGGATATATAAATAAGTAAAGGTTAGGTGGGGTGTGATAGGTTATTTTTATATGGGGTAGGTTAAGGTTATGGGTTATGTAAGGGAGGAATGCTTAAACAACACCTACTAAGAATAACAGTAATAAGAACGAGCTAAGATAAGACAAATTAGTTTGATATGGGTTTTTATATAATGTTCTGAAAATAGTATATGTGTAAGAGTGACAAACTGTTTGTGAGAGTTGTGCTAGTCTAAGAGTGCATATGGTTTGTGTCAGTACATAAATGTATTTACTTGTTTTGACTAAGTTTATGAATTTGAGCAAGTCTGAGAATGTGAGTAAGTTAATGAACAGAGAGTATGTGTGCATGTGCCAGTCTGTGTTTGTTTGTGTAAGTGAGTGAACTGAGTATTTGTTTAAGTTTTGTATAAGTGTGCAAGTTTTTATAAGTTTGCGAGTGTAATTGTATGTTTAAATGAGTGTTTTAAGGGTAAATAAATTAAGAATTGATGTTTCAGAGAGAATAAGATGATGCTTTAAATAAGTTATGTTAGGTGAGGTATGTAAGTCAGATAACTTGGTAAGTTGTGTAAGTTAGGATATGTCAGGACAGATAAGTTATGTTAGGTGAGTTAGGTTAAGCAATTTACATCAGGTAAGTTTGGCTAGGTAAGGGGGGGGGGTTAGCTATGTTGTGTAAGTTATGTTATGTTTGGTTCATGATAAGGTAAGGTACGTAGGTAAGTTAGGTTATGTAAGTTATATTAGGTAGGAGAAGTTAGGTAAGTTATGATAGTACGTTAGATCAGGTCAGGATAGGTAAGTTACGTGAGGTAAGTTAGGTTATGTAATTAACAATACGATAGGCTAGTACAAATAAATCAGGATAGGTAAGTTACATTATTAAGTTAAGTAAGTTAGACCAAGTTAGGATTGGTAAGTTATGACAGGTAGGATAGGTTGTGTAATTTCTATCAGGTAGGTGAGGATATGTAAGTTGGAATACATAAGTTACATTAGGATAGGTTAGCTCAGGTAAATCAGGATAGGTAGGATAGTGAATTGTTGATCAGAGACTAGTTTAAGTTAAAGTGGATAAGCGAATACATTTTTAACGTAATAATTAATAAACGGAAATAAAAGTTGTTAAGAACAGAGGAACTAGTTACTTAAATAGTCATTTAGTGAGAGAGTTATTATTATCAGCGATGGGAAACATAGTAAAATGGCGATAATATGATGTAGTACCTTTGTAATAAGTTGATAGAAAGTTTAATACTCATTTTTACTTGATGAGTAAGTTTATTAGTACATAAAGTAGCGCATGTTTAGTTTGATATAGTACTTAAAGTATTTTGTGACTATATAATGTCGTCTCTTAATAAATTTAGCACAACATTAGTTTAAATATGTACAGAAAACGAAGCTCTTTGCTACTTATTTATTGAATGAAGAACAAATGTTTGTTGCTATGAGAGTATTATTTGATGTACAAAGAAGTTCTAATGAGTAATTATTTTATATAAATTTGCGTTAAAGAGAGAAAATGATAATTAAATTATTTAAGAATGTATTATGTTGTCTTTGAGAGATTCATTATATGCACGAAAATGTCTTACAAATATCTTGAGATATTCTTGAGATAAAGAATGTCTTAAAGAATAAATGTCTTAGAAAGTTTCTTTGATGCTCGAAGATGTCTTAGAAAGTACATATGTTAATTAAAATGATCTTGGAACGTATTAATGGGGTCTTGGAGAGATTAATTAATGAACGAAGATGATTACAGAGTATCCTTCTTAAGTAAATACAACACAGAGAGAGTCTTTTAATGCTTGAAGAGTATTCTTAATGTTTCCGAGATTACCTTTGTCGACTCTGAGAATAACTTTGATAGCATGCAAATTATTTTGATGTCTTTGAGCGTGTCATTGGAGAATGATGATGCCATGAGAATATAACTTGATGAGCAAAGATGATTCGGAAAGAATTTAGCTTAGAAAAATATTATGAAGAAATCTCTTTGACTATTTTTCTAACTCAACAAAGCATAATGGTAGTTACGAAAGTGTTGAAATGTGATGAACATGACTTTTCAGTTGAGAGAAGTGTTATTTTAGGTAAGAAAGGTGTTGGTCAGAAATATTAAGTTGATAAAGAAATACAATGACAATAGGTTGAAAATAAACCTCAGTAAATGAAAAAATAAATACCTTGCAACTATATAATTTGTAACTAAATAATTTGAAAACTAAGTATATTGAAACAAAAAAATTTTTATTTATCAATAATAAATTTATAGCAATAAATAACTTTTAAATGACTAAATAAATTTGTAAGTAGCTGAAATAAATAATTTGTAACAGATAACTTTTAAATGTCTAAATAAATTTGTAAATAACTAAATAAATGACTAAATAAATATTGTAGTAACTTGTTGACAATCAATCATGCGGTTAATAATATATTACAATGAACTATTTACTGAATGGGAGAAAATATCATATATTTGATTTCAAAGACACAGAACATGTAAGAGAAAGTGATGAACACAGTGAACATGTAAGAGAATGTGATCCCCCCACGCCCTCTGCCACACACCCTCTGCCACACACCCTCTGCCACACACCCTCTGCCACACACCCTCTGCCACACACCCCCTGCCACACACCCTCTGCCACACACCCTCTGCCACACACCCTCTGCCACACAGCCTCTGCCACACACCCTCTGCCACACACCCTCTGCCACACACCCTCTGCCACACACACCCTCTGCCCCACACCCTCTGCCACACACCCTCTGCCACACACCCTCTGTCACACACCCTCTGCCACACACACCCTCTGTCACACACCCTCTGCCACACACCCTCTGCCACACACACCCTCTGCCACACACCCTCTGCCACACACACCCTCTGCCACACACCCTCTGCCACACCCCTCTGCCACACACCCTCTGCCACACACACCCTCTGCCACACACACCCTCTGCCACACACCCTCTGCCACACACCCTCTGCCACACACACCCTCTGCCACACACCCTCTGCCACACACACCCTCTGCCACACACACCCTCTACACACACACCTCTACCACACACACCCTCTGCCACACACCCTCTGCCACACCCTCTGTCACACACCCTCTGCCACACACCCTCTGCCACACACACCCTCTGCCACACACCCTCTGCCACACACCCTCTGCCACACACACCCTCTGCCACACACCCTCTGCCACACACCCTCTACCACACACACCCTCTACCACACACACCCTCTGCCACATACCCTCTGCCACACACCCTCTGCCACACACACCCTCTGCCACACACCCTCTGCCACACACCCTCTGCCACACACACCCTCTGCCACACACACCCTCTGCCACACACCCTCGCCTGCCAGCCGGCGGGACTGACCGTGTTAAAGCAGCCTTGGGTCCTCCAAGCGTCCAGCACCACCTGAATGTAGTCGACATTAAGGAACCTGTAGTGGAGCTCCGCCATCTCCTGCAGTGCTGTTGGGCAGCTTGATCTGTGGAGTGGGAGCCAATGTTAGTGTGTTATGTGATGAGCAGTAGGTCAGTGTGTTATGTGATGAGCAGGTAGGTCAGTGTTTATGTGATGAGCAGGTAGGTCAGTGTGTGTTATGTGATGAGCAGGTAGGTAGTGTGTTATGTGATGAGCAGGTAGGTCAGTGTGTGTTATGTGATGAGCAGGTAGGTCAGTGTGTGTTATGTGATGAGCAGGTAGGTCAGTGTGTTATGTGATGAGCAGGTAGGTAGTGTGTTATGTGATGAGCAGGTAGGTCAGGTGTGTTATGTGATGAGCAGGTAGGTCAGTGTGTTATGTGATGAGCAGGTAGGTCAGTGTGTTATGTGATGAGCAGGTAGGTCAGTGGTGTTATGTGATGAGCAGGTAGGTCAGTGTGTTATGTGATGAGCAGGTAGGTCAGTGTGTTATGTGATGAGCAGGTAGGTCAGTGTGTTATGTGATGAGCAGGTAGGTCAGTGTGTGTTATGTGATGAGCAGGTAGGTAGTGTGTTATGTGATGAGCAGGTAGGTCAGTGTGTTATGTGATGAGCAGGTAGGTCAGTGTGTGTTATGTGATGAGCAGGTAGGTCAGTGTGTGTTATGTGATGAGCAGGTAGGTCAGTGTGTTATGTGATGAGCAGGTAGGTTAGTGTGTTATGTGATGAGCAGGTAGGTCAGTGTGTTATGTGATGAGCAGGTAGGTCAGTGTGTGTATGTGATGAGCAGGTAGGTTAGTGTGTTATGTGATGAGCAGGTAGGGTAGTGTGTTGTGATGAGCAGGTAGGTCAGTGTGTGTTATGTGATGAGCAGGTAGGTCAGTGTGTGTTATGTGATGAGCAGGTAGGTCAGTGTGTTATGTGATGAGCAGGTAGGTCGGTGTGTTATGTGATGAGCAGGTAGGTCAGCGTGTGTTATGTGATGAGCAGGTAGGTCAGTGTGTGTTATGTGATGAGCAGGTAGGTAGTGTGTGTTATGTGATGAGCAGGTAGGTCAGGTGTGTTATGTGATGAGCAGGTAGGTAGTGTGTGTTATGTGATGAGCAGGTAGGTAGTGTGTTATGTGATGAGCAGGTAGGTCAGTGTGTGTTATGTGATGAGCAGGTAGGTCAGCGTGTGTTATGTATGAGCAGGTAGGTAGTGTGTGTTATGTGATGAGCAGGTAGGTCGTGTGTTATGTGATGAGCAGGTAGGTAGTGTGTTATGTGATGAGCAGGTAGGTCAGCGTGTGTTATGTGATGAGCAGGTAGGTCTGTGTGTATTGTGTGATGAGCAGGTAGGTTAGTGTGTTATGTGATGAGCAGGTAGGTCAGTGTGTGTTATGTGATGAGCAGGTAGGTCAGTGTGTGTTATGTGATGAGCAGGTAGGTCAGCGTGTGTTATGTGATGAGCAGGTAGGTCAGTGTGTTATGTGATGAGCAGGTAGGTAGTGTGTTATGTGATGAGCAGGTAGGTCAGTGTGTTATGTGATGAGCAGGTAGGTCAGTGTGTGTTATGTGATGAGCAGGTAGGTAGTGTGTTATGTGATGAGCAGGTAGGGTAGTGTGTTATGTGATGAGCAGGTAGGTTAGTGTGTTATGTGATGAGCAGGTAGGTCAGTGTGTGTTATGTGATGAGCAGGTAGGTCAGTGTGTGTATGTGATGAGCAGGTAGGGTTAGTGTGTTGTGTGATGAGCAGGTAGGGTTAGTGTGTTATGTGATGACAGGTAGGTCAGGTGTGTTATGTGATGAGCAGGTAGGTCAGTGTGTTATGTGATGAGCAGGTAGGTCAGTGTGTTATGTGATGAGCAGGTAGGTCAGTGTGTATTATGTGATGAGCAGGTAGGTCAGTGTGTGTTATGTGATGAGCAGGTAGGTCAGTGTGTGTTATGTGATGAGCAGGTAGGTCAGTGTGTGTTATGTGATGAGCAGGTAGGTCAGTGTGTTATGTGATGATCAGGTAGGTAGTGTGTTATGTGATGAGCAGGTAGGTCAGTGTGTGTTATGTGATGAGCAGGTAGGTCAGTGTGTTATGTGATGAGCAGGTAGGTCAGTGTGTGTTATGTGATGAGCAGGTAGGTCAGTGTGTGTTATGTGATGAGCAGGTAGGTCAGTGTGTGTTATGTGATGAGCAGGTAGGTAGCGTGTGTTATGTGATGAGCAGGTAGGTAGTGTGTTATGTGATGAGCAGGTAGGTCAGTGTGTGTTATGTGATGAGCAGGTAGGTCAGTGTGTTATGTGATGAGCAGGTAGGTCAGCGTGTATTATGTGATGAGCAGGTAGGGTAGTGTGTTATGTGATGAGCAGGTAGGTCAGTGTGTTATGTGATGAGCAGGTAGGTCAGTGTGTGTTATGTGATGAGCAGGTAGGTTAGTGTGTTATGTGATGAGCAGGTAGGGTTAGTGTGATATGTGATGAGCAGGTAGGGTTAGTGTGTTATGTGATGAGCAGGTAGGTCAGTGTGTGTTATGTGATGAGCAGGTAGGTCAGTGTGTGTTATGTGATGAGCAGGTAGGGTTAGTGTGTTGTGTGATGAGCAGGTAGGGTTAGTGTGTTATGTGATGACAGGTAGGTCAGCGTGTGTTATGTGATGAGCAGGTAGGTCAGTGTGTTATGTGATGAGCAGGTAGGTCAGTGTGTTATGTGATGAGCAGGTAGGTCATGTGTATTATGTGATGAGCAGGTAGGTCAGTGTGTTATGTGATGAGCAGGTAGGTCAGTGTGTGTTATGTGATGAGCAGGTAGGTCAGTGTGTGTTATGTGATGAGCAGGTAGGTCAGTGTGTTATGTGATGAGCAGGTAGGGTAGTGTGTTATGTGATGAGCAGGTAGGTCAGTGTGTGTTATGTGATGAGCAGGTAGGTCAGTGTGTTATGTGATGAGCAGGTAGGTCAGTGTGTGTTATGTGATGAGCAGGTAGGTCAGTGTGTGTTATGTGATGAGCAGGTAGGCCAGTGTGTGTATGTGATGAGCAGGTAGGTCAGCGTGTGTTATGTGATGAGCAGGTAGGTTAGTGTGTTATGTGATGAGCAGGTAGGTCAGTGTGTTATGTGATGAGCAGGTAGGTCAGTGTGTTATGTGATGAGCAGGTAGGTCAGCGTGTGTTATGTGATGAGCAGGTAGGTAGTGTGTGTTATGTGATGAGCAGGTAGGTAGTGTGTTATGTGATGAGCAGGTAGGTCAGTGTGTTATGTGATGAGCAGGTAGGTCAGTGTGTGTTATGTGATGAGCAGGTAGGTAGTGTGTTATGTGATGAGCAGGTAGGGTTAGTGTGTTATGTGATGAGCAGGTAGGTTAGTGTGTTATGTGATGAGCAGGTAGGTCAGTGTGTGTTATGTGATGAGCAGGTAGGTCAGTGTGTGTTATGTGATGAGCAGGTAGGGTTAGTGTGTTGTGTGATGAGCAGGTAGGTAGTGTGTTATGTGATGACAGGATAGGTCAGCGTGTGTTATGTGATGAGCAGGTAGGTCAGTGTGTTATGTGATGAGCAGGTAGGTCAGTGTGTTATGTGATGAGCAGGTAGGTCAATGTGTATTATGTGATGAGCAGGTAGGTCAGTGTGTGTTATGTGATGAGCAGGTAGGTCAGTGTGTGTTATGTGATGAGCAGGTAGGTCAGTGTGTGTTATGTGATGAGCAGGTAGGTCAGTGTGTTATGTGATGATCAGGTAGGGTTAGTGTGTTATGTGATGAGCAGGTAGGTCAGTGTGTGTTATGTGATGAGCAGGTAGGTCAGTGTGTTATGTGATGAGCAGGTAGGTCAGTGTGTGTTATGTGATGAGCAGGTAGGTCAGTGTGTGTTATGTGATGAGCAGGTAGGCCAGTGTGTGTTATGTGATGAGCAGGTAGGTCAGCGTGTGTTATGTGATGAGCAGGTAGGGTTAGTGTGTTATGTGATGAGCAGGTAGGTCAGTGTGTGTTATGTGATGAGCAGGTAGGTCAGTGTGTTATGTGATGAGCAGGTAGGTCAGTGTGTGTTATGTGGTGAGCAGGTAGGTAAGTGTTTGTTATGTGATGAGCAGGTAGGTCAGTGTGTGTTATGTGATGAGCGGATAGGTCAGTGTGTTATGTGATGAGCAGGTAGGGTTAGTGTGTTATGTGATGAGCAGGTAGGTCAGTGTGTGTTATGTGATGAGCAGGTAGGTCAGTGTGTTATGTGATGAACAGGTAGGTCAGTGTGTGTTATGTGATGAGCAGGTAGGTCAGTGTGTGTTATGTGATGAGCAGGTAGGTCAGTGTGTTATGTGATGAGCAGGTAGGTCAGTGTGTTATGTGATGTCCAGGTAGGTCAGTGTGTTATGTGATGAAGCAGGTAGGTCAGTGTGTGTTATGTGATGAGCAGGTAGGTCAGTGTGTGTTATGTGATGAGCAGGTAGGGTTAGTGTGTTATGTGATGAACAGGTAGGTCAGTGTGTTATGTGATGTCCAGGTAGGTCAGTGTGTGTTATGTGATGAGCAGGTAGGGTTAGTGTGTGTTATGTGATGAGCAGGTAGGGTTAGTGCGTTATGTGATGAGCTGGTAGGTTAGTGTGTGTTATGTGATGAGCAGGTAGGTCAGTGTGTGTTATGTGATGAGCAAATAGGTCAGCGTGTGTTATGTGATGAGCAGGTAGGTCGGTGTGTGTTATGTGATGAGCAGGTAGGTCAGCGTGTGTTATGTGATGAGCAGGTAGGGTTAGTGTGTGTTATGTGATGAGCAGGTAGGGTTAGTGTGTGTTATGTGATGAGCAGTTAGGTCAGCGTGTGTTATGTGATGAGCAGGTAGGGTTAGTGTGTGTTATGTGATGAGCAGGTAGGGTTAGTGTGTTATGTGATGAGCATGTAGGTCAGTGTGTGTTATGTGATGAGCAGGTAGGTCAGCGTGTGTTATGTGATGAGCAGGTAGGTTAGTGTGTGTTATGGGATGAGCAGGTAGGTCAGCGTGTGTTATGTGATGAGCAGGTAGGGTTAGTGTGTGTTATGTGATGAGCAGGTAGGTCAGCGTGTGTTATGTGATGAGCAGGTAGGTCAGTGTGTGTTATGTGATGAGCAGGTAGGTCAGCGTGTGTTATGTGATGAGCAGGTAGGTCAGTGTGTATTATGTGATGAGCAGGTAGGGTTAGTGTGTTATGTGATGAGCAGGTAGGTCAGTGTGTTATGTGATGAGCAGGTAGGTCAGTGTGTGTTATGTGATGAGCAGGTAGGGTTAGTGTGTTATGTGATGAGCAGGTAGGTCAGCGTGTGTTATGTGATGAGCAGGTAGGGTTAGTGTGTTATGTGATGAGCAGGTAGGTCAGTGTGTGTTATGTGATGAGCAGGTAGGTCAGTGTGTGTTATGTGATTAGCAGGTAGGTCAGCGTGTGTTATGTGATGAGCAGGTAGGTCAGTGTGTTATGTGATGAGCAGGTAGGGTTAGTGTGTTATGTGATGAACAGGTAGGTCAGCGTGTGTTATGTGATGAGCAGGTAGGTCAGCGTGTGTTATGTGATGAGCAGGTAGGTCAGCGTGTGTTATGTGATGAGCAGGTAGGTCAGTGTGTTATGTGATGAGCAGGTAGGTCAGTGTGTGTTATGTGATGAGCAGGTAGGCCAGTGTGTGTTATGTGATGAGCAGGTAGGTCAGCGTGTGTTATGTGATGAGCAGGTAGGTCAGTGTGTTATGTGATGAGCAGGTAGGTCAGTGTGTGTTATGTGATGAGCAGGTAGGTCAGTGTGTGTTATGTGATGAGCAGGTAGGTCAGTGTGTGTTATGTGATGAGCAGGTAGGTCAGCGTGTGTTATGTGATGAGCAGGTAGGTCAGTGTGTTATGTGATGAGCAGGTAGGTCAGTGTGTGTTATGTGGTGAGCAGATAGGTCAGTGTGTGTTATGTGATGAGCAGGTAGGTCAGTGTGTGTTATGTGATGAGCAGGTAGGTCAGCGTGTGTTATGTGATGAGCAGGTAGGTCAGTGTGTTATGTGATGAGCAGGTAGGTCAGTGTGTGTTATGTGATGAGCAGGTAGGTCAGTGTGCGTTATGTGATGAGCTGGTAGGTTAGTGTGTGTTATGTGATGAGCAGGTAGGTCAGTGTGTGTTATGTGATGAGCAGATAGGTCAGCGTGTGTTATGTGATGAGCAGGTAGGTCGGTGTGTGTTATGTGATGAGCAGGTAGGTCAGCGTGTGTTATGTGATGAGCAGGTAGGGTTAGTGTGTGTTATGTGATGAGCAGGTAGGGTTAGTGTGTGTTATGTGATGAGCAGTTAGGTCAGCGTGTGTTATGTGATGAGCAGGTAGGGTTAGTGTGTGTTATGTGATGAGCAGGTAGGGTTAGTGTGTTATGTGATGAGCATGTAGGTCAGTGTGTGTTATGTGATGAGCAGGTAGGTCAGCGTGTGTTATGTGATGAGCAGGTAGGTTAGTGTGTGTTATGGGATGAGCAGGTAGGTCAGCGTGTGTTATGTGATGAGCAGGTAGGGTTAGTGTGTGTTATGTGATGAGCAGGTAGGTCAGCGTGTGTTATGTGATGAGCAGGTAGGTCAGTGTGTGTTATGTGATGAGCAGGTAGGTCAGCGTGTGTTATGTGATGAGCAGGTAGGTCAGTGTGTATTATGTGATGAGCAGGTAGGGTTAGTGTGTTATGTGATAAGCAGGTAGGTCAGTGTGTTATGTGATGAGCAGGTAGGTCAGTGTGTGTTATGTGATGAGCAGGTAGGGTTAGTGTGTTATGTGATGAGCAGGTACGTCAGCGTGTGTTATGTGATGAGCAGGTAGGGTTAGTGTGTTATGTGATGAGCAGGTAGGTCAGTGTGTGTTATGTGATGAGCAGGTAGGTCAGTGTGTGTTATGTGATTAGCAGGTAGGTCAGCGTGTGTTATGTGATGAGCAGGTAGGTCAGTGTGTTATGTGATGAGCAGGTAGGGTTAGTGTGTTATGTGATGAACAGGTAGGTCAGCGTGTGTTATGTGATGAGCAGGTAGGTCAGCGTGTGTTATGTGATGAGCAGGTAGGTCAGCGTGTGTTATGTGATGAGCAGGTAGGTCAGTGTGTTATGTGATGAGCAGGTAGGTCAGTGTGTGTTATGTGATGAGCAGGTAGGCCAGTGTGTGTTATGTGATGAGCAGGTAGGTCAGCGTGTGTTATGTGATGAGCAGGTAGGTCAGTGTGTTATGTGATGAGCAGGTAGGTCAGTGTGTGTTATGTGATGAGCAGGTAGGTCAGTGTGTGTTATGTGATGAGCAGGTAGGTCAGTGTGTGTTATGTGATGAGCAGGTAGGTCAGCGTGTGTTATGTGATGAGCAGGTAGGTCAGTGTGTTATGTGATGAGCAGGTAGGTCAGTGTGTGTTATGTGGTGAGCAGGTAGGTCAGTGTGTGTTATGTGATGAGCAGGTAGGTCAGTGTGTGTTATGTGATGAGCAGGTAGGTCAGCGTGTGTTATGTGATGAGCAGGTAGGTCAGTGTGTTATGTGATGAGCAGGTAGGTCAGTGTGTGTTATGTGATGAGCAGGTAGGTCAGTGTGTGTTATGTGATTAGCAGGTAGGTCAGCGTGTGTTATGTGATGAGCAGGTAGGTCAGTGTGTTATGTGATGAGCAGGTAGGTCAGTGTGTGTTATGTGATGAGCAGGTAGGTCAGTGTGTTATGTGATGAGCAGGTAGGTCAGTGTGTGTTATGTGATGAGCAGGTAGGTCAGTGTGTGTTATGTGATGAGCAGGTAGGTCAGTGTGTGTTATATGATGAGCAGGTAGGTCAGCGTGTGTTATGTGATGAGCAGGTAGGGTTAGTGTGTGTTATGTGATGAGCAGGTAGGGTTAGTGTGTGTTATGTGATGAGCAGTTAGGTCAGCGTGTGTTATGTGATGAGCAGGTAGGGTTAGTGTGTGTTATGTGATGAGCAGGTAGGGTTAGTGTGTTATGTGATGAGCATGTAGGTCAGTGTGTGTTATGTGATGAGCAGGTAGGTCAGCGTGTGTTATGTGATGAGCAGGTAGGTTAGTGTGTGTTATGGGATGAGCAGGTAGGTCAGCGTGTGTTATGTGATGAGCAGGTAGGGTTAGTGTGTGTTATGTGATGAGCAGGTAGGTCAGCGTGTGTTATGTGATGAGCAGGTAGGTCAGTGTGTGTTATGTGATGAGCAGGTAGGTCAGCGTGTGTTATGTGATGAGCAGGTAGGTCAGTGTGTATTATGTGACGAGCAGGTAGGGTTAGTGTGTTATGTGATGAGCAGGTAGGTCAGTGTGTTATGTGATGAGCAGGTACGTCAGTGTGTGTTATGTGATGAGCAGGTAGGGTTAGTGTGTTATGTGATGAGCAGGTAGGGTTAGTGTGATATGTGATGAGCAGGTAGGGTTAGTGTGTTATGTGATGAGCAGGTAGGTCAGTGTGTGTTATGTGATGAGCAGGTAGGTCAGTGTGTGTTATGTGATGAGCAGGTAGGGTTAGTGTGTTGTGTGATGAGCAGGTAGGGTTAGTGTGTTATGTGATGAACAGGTAGGTCAGCGTGTGTTATGTGATGAGCAGGTAGGTCAGTGTGTTATGTGATGAGCAGGTAGGTCAGTGTGTTATGTGATGAGCAGGTAGGTCAATGTGTATTATGTGATGAGCAGATAGGTCAGTGTGTGTTATGTGATGAGCAGGTAGGTCAGTGTGTGTTATGTGATGAGCAGGAAGGTCAGTGTGTGTTATGTGATGAGCAGGTAGGTCAGTGTGTTATGTGATGATCAGGTAGGGTTAGTGTGTTATGTGATGAGCAGGTAGGTCAGTGTGTGTTATGTGATGAGCAGGTAGGTCAGTGTGTTATGTAATGAGCAGGTAGGTCAGTGTGTGTTATGTGATGAGCAGGTAGGTCAGTGTGTGTTATGTGATGAGCAGGTAGGCCAGTGTGTGTTATGTGATGAGCAGGTAGGTCAGCGTGTGTTATGTGATGAGCAGGTAGGGTTAGTGTGTTATGTGATGAGCAGGTAGGTCA
The DNA here is from genome assembly GCF_040958095.1 of Procambarus clarkii. Taxonomy (NCBI): domain Eukaryota; kingdom Metazoa; phylum Arthropoda; class Malacostraca; order Decapoda; family Cambaridae; genus Procambarus; species Procambarus clarkii. Next base: position 18,847,854 of record NC_091151.1, on the reverse strand, counting down.
GTGTGTGTTATGTGATGAGCAGGTAGGTCAGTGTGTTATGTGATGAGCAGGTAGGTCAGCGTGTATTATGTGATGAGCAGGTAGGGTTAGTGTGTTATGTGATGAGCAGGTAGGTCAGTGTGTTATGTGATGAGCAGGTAGGTCAGTGTGTGTTATGTGATGAGCAGGTAGGGTTAGTGTGTTATGTGATGAGCAGGTAGGGTTAGTGTGATATGTGATGAGCAGGTAGGGTTAGTGTGTTATGTGATGAGCAGGTAGGTCAGTGTGTGTTATGTGATGAGCAGGTAGGTCAGTGTGTGTTATGTGATGAGCAGGTAGGGTTAGTGTGTTGTGTGATGAGCAGGTAGGGTTAGTGTGTTATGTGATGAACAGGTAGGTCAGCGTGTGTTATGTGATGAGCAGGTAGGTCAGTGTGTTATGTGATGAGCAGGTAGATCAGTGTGTTATGTGATGAGCAGGTAGGTCAATGTGTATTATGTGATGAGCAGGTAGGTCAGTGTGTGTTATGTGATGAGCAGGTAGGTCAGTGTGTGTTATGTGATGAACAGGTAGGTCAGTGTGTGTTATGTGATGAGCAGGTAGGTCAGTGTGTTATGTGATGATCAGGTAGGGTTAGTGTGTTATGTGATGAGCAGGTAGGTCAGTGTGTGTTATGTGATGAGCAGGTAGGTCAGTGTGTTATGTGATGAGCAGGTAGGTCAGTGTGTGTTATGTGATGAGCAGGTAGGTCAGTGTGTGTTATGTGATGAGCAGGTAGGCCAGTGTGTGTTATGTGATGAGCAGGTAGGTCAGCGTGTGTTATGTGATGAGCAGGTAGGGTTAGTGTGTTATGTGATGAGCAGGTAGGTCAGTGTGTGTTATGTGATGAGCAGGTAGGTCAGTGTGTTATGTGATGAGCAGGTAGGTCAGCGTGTGTTATGTGATGAGCAGGTAGGGTTAGTGTGTGTTATGTGATGAGCAGGTAGGGTTAGTGTGTTATGTGATGAGCAGGTAGGTCAGTGTGTTATGTGATGAGCAGGTAGGTCAGTGTGTGTTATGTGATGAGCAGGTAGGGTTAGTGTGTTATGTGATGAGCAGGTAGGGTTAGTGTGATATGTGATGAGCAGGTAGGGTTAGTGTGTTATGTGATGAGCAGGTAGGTCAGTGTGTGTTATGTGATGAGCAGGTAGGTCAGTGTGTGTTATGTGATGAGCAGGTAGGGTTAGTGTGTTGTGTGATGAGCAGGTAGGGTTAGTGTGTTATGTGATGAACAGATAGGTCAGCGTGTGTTATGTGATGAGCAGGTAGGTCAGTGTGTTATGTGATGAGCAGGTAGGTCAGTGTGTTATGTGATGAGCAGGTAGGTCAATGTGTATTATGTGATGAGCAGGTAGGTCAGTGTGTGTTATGTGATGAGCAGGTAGGTCAGTGTGTGTTATGTGATGAGCAGGTAGGTCAGTGTGTGTTATGTGATGAGCAGGTAGGTCAGTGTGTTATGTGATGATCAGGTAGGGTTAGTGTGTTATGTGATGAGCAGGTAGGTCAGTGTGTGTTATGTGATGAGCAGGTAGGTCAGTGTGTTATGTGATGAGCAGGTAGGTCAGTGTGTGTTATGTGATGAGCAGGTAGGTCAGTGTGTGTTATGTGATGAGCAGGTAGGCCAGTGTGTGTTATGTGATGAGCAGGTAGGTCAGCGTGTGTTATGTGATGAGCAGGTAGGGTTAGTGTGTTATGTGATGAGCAGGTAGGTCAGTGTGTGTTATGTGATGAGCAGGTAGGTCAGTGTGTTATGTGATGAGCAGGTAGGTCAGTGTGTGTTATGTGGTGAGCAGGTAGGTAAGTGTTTGTTATGTGATGAGCAGGTAGGTCAGTGTGTGTTATGTGATGAGCGGATAGGTCAGTGTGTTATGTGATGAGCAGGTAGGGTTAGTGTGTTATGTGATGAGCAGGTAGGTCAGTGTGTGTTATGTGATGAGCAGGTAGGTCAGTGTGTTATGTGATGTCCAGGTAGGTCAGTGTGTTATGTGATGAGCAGGTAGGTCAGTGTGTGTTATGTGATGAGCAGGTAGGTCAGTGTGTGTTATGTGATGAGCAGGTAGGGTTAGTGTGTTATGTGATGAACAGGTAGGTCAGTGTGTTATGTGATGTCCAGGTAGGTCAGTGTGTGTTATGTGATGAGCAGGTAGGGTTAGTGTGTGTTATGTGATGAGCAGGTAGGGTTAGTGCGTTATGTGATGAGCTGGTAGGTTAGTGTGTGTTATGTGATGAGCAGGTAGGTCAGTGTGTGTTATGTGATGAACAGATAGGTCAGCGTGTGTTATGTGATGAGCAGGTAGGTCGGTGTGTGTTATGTGATGAGCAGGTAGGTCAGCGTGTGTTATGTGATGAGCAGGTAGGGTTAGTGTGTGTTATGTGATGAGCAGGTAGGGTTAGTGTGTGTTATGTGATGAGCAGTTAGGTCAGCGTGTGTTATGTGATGAGCAGGTAGGGTTAGTGTGTGTTATGTGATGAGCAGGTAGGGTTAGTGTGTTATGTGATGAGCATGTAGGTCAGTGTGTGTTATGTGATGAGCAGGTAGGTCAGCGTTTGTTATGTGATGAGCAGGTAGGTTAGTGTGTGTTATGGGATGAGCAGGTAGGTCAGCGTGTGTTATGTGATGAGCAGGTAGGGTTAGTGTGTGTTATGTGATGAGCAGGTAGGTCAGCGTGTGTTATGTGATGAGCAGGTAGGTCAGTGTGTGTTATGTGATGAGCAGGTAGGTCAGCGTGTGTTATGTGATGAGCAGGTAGGTCAGTGTGTATTATGTGATGAGCAGGTAGGGTTAGTGTGTTATGTGATGAGCAGGTAGGTCAGTGTGTTATGTGATGAGCAGGTAGGTCAGTGTGTGTTATGTGATGAGCAGGTAGGGTTAGTGTGTTATGTGATGAGCAGGTAGGGTGATGAGCAGGTAGGTCAGTGTGTGTTATGTGATGAGCAGGTAGGCCAGTGTGTGTTATGTGATGAGCAGGTAGGTCAGCGTGTGTTATGTGATGAGCAGGTAGGTCAGTGTGTTATGTGATGAGCAGGTAGGTCAGTGTGTGTTATGTGATGAGCAGGTAGGTCAGTGTGTGTTATGTGATGAGCAGGTAGGTCAGTGTGTGTTATGTGATGAGCAGGTAGGTCAGCGTGTGTTATGTGATGAGCAGGTAGGTCAGTGTGTTATGTGATGAGCAGGTAGGTCAGTGTGTGTTATGTGGTGAGCAGGTAGGTCAGTGTGTGTTATGTGATGAGCAGGTAGGTCAGTGTGTGTTATGTGATGAGCAGGTAGGTCAGCGTGTGTTATGTGATGAGCAGGTAGGTCAGTGTGTTATGTGATGAGCAGGTAGGTCAGTGTGTGTTATGTGATGAGCAGGTAGGTCAGTGTGTGTTATGTGATTAGCAGGTAGGTCAGCGTGTGTTATGTGATGAGCAGGTAGGTCAGTGTGTTATGTGATGAGCAGGTAGGTCAGTGTGTGTTATGTGATGAGCAGGTAGGTCAGTGTGTTATGTGATGAGCAGGTAGGTCAGTGTGTGTTATGTGATGAGCAGGTAGGTCAGTGTGTGTTATGTGATGAGCAGGTAGGTCAGTGTGTGTTATATGATGAGCAGGTAGGTCAGCGTGTGTTATGTGATGAGCAGGTAGGGTTAGTGTGTGTTATGTGATGAGCAGGTAGGGTTAGTGTGTGTTATGTGATGAGCAGTTAGGTCAGCGTGTGTTATGTGATGAGCATGTAGGGTTAGTGTGTGTTATGTGATGAGCAGGTAGGGTTAGTGTGTTATGTGATGAGCATGTAGGTCAGTGTGTGTTATGTGATGAGCAGGTAGGTCAGCGTGTGTTATGTGATGAGCAGGTAGGTTAGTGTGTGTTATGGGATGAGCAGGTAGGTCAGCGTGTGTTATGTGATGAGCAGGTAGGGTTAGTGTGTGTTATGTGATGAGCAGGTAGGTCAGCGTGTGTTATGTGATGAGCAGGTAGGTCAGTGTGTGTTATGTGATAAGCAGGTAGGTCAGCGTGTGTTATGTGATGAGCAGGTAGGTCAGTGTGTATTATGTGACGAGCAGGTAGGGTTAGTGTGTTATGTGATGAGCAGGTAGGTCAGTGTGTTATGTGATGAGCAGGTAGGTCAGTGTGTGTTATGTGATGAGCAGGTAGGGTTAGTGTGTTATGTGATGAGCAGGTAGGTCAGCGTGTGTTATGTGATGAGCAGGTAGGGTTAGTGTGTTATGTGATGAGCAGGTAGGTCAGTGTGTGTTATGTGATGAGCAGGTAGGTAAGTGTGTGTTATGTGATGAGCAGGTAGGGTTAGTGTGTTATGTGATGAGCAGGTAGGGTTAGTGTGTTATGTGATGAACAGGTAGGTCAGCGTGTGTTATGTGATGAGCAGGTAGGGTTATTGTGTTATGTGATGAGCAGGTAGGGTTAGTGTGTTATGTGATGAACAGGTAGGTCAGCGTGTGTTATGTGATGAGCAGGTAGGTCAGCGTGTGTTATGTGATGAGCAGGTAGGTCAGCGTGTGTTATGTGATGAGCAGGTAGGTCAGTGTGTTATGTGATGAGCAGGTAGGTCAGTGTGTGTTATGTGATGAGCAGGTAGGCCAGTGTGTGTTATGTGATGAGCAGGTAGGTCAGCGTGTGTTATGTGATGAGCAGGTAGGTCAGTGTGTTATGTGATGAGCAGGTAGGTCAGTGTGTGTTATGTGATGAGCAGGTAGGTCAGTGTGTGTTATGTGATGAGCAGGTAGGTCAGTGTGTGTTATGTGATGAGCAGGTAGGTCAGCGTGTGTTATGTGATGAGCAGGTAGGTCAGTGTGTTATGTGATGAGCAGGTAGGTCAGTGTGTGTTATGTGGTGAGCAGGTAGGTCAGTGTGTGTTATGTGATGAGCAGGTAGGTCAGTGTGTGTTATGTGATGAGCAGGTAGGTCAGCGTGTGTTATGTGATGAGCAGGTAGGTCAGTGTGTTATGTGATGAGCAGGTAGGTCAGTGTGTGTTATGTGATGAGCAGGTAGGTCAGTGTGTGTTATGTGATTAGCAGGTAGGTCAGCGTGTGTTATGTGATGAGCAGGTAGGTCAGTGTGTTATGTGATGAGCAGGTAGGTCAGTGTGTGTTATGTGATGAGCAGGTAGGTCAGTGTGTGTTATGTGATGAGCAGGTAGGTCAGTGTGTGTTATATGATGAGCAGGTAGGTCAGCGTGTGTTATGTGATGAGCAGGTAGGGTTAGTGTGTGTTATGTGATGAGCAGGTAGGTCATCACCAGGACTGACCTGGGGACATGTTTAGTGCAGCAGTAGTTACTGGTCATCACCAGGACTGACCTGGGGACATGTTTAGTGCAGCTGTAGTTACTGGTCATCACCAGGACTGACCTGGGGACATGTTTAGTGCAGCAGTTGTTACTGGTCATCACCATGAGTGACCTGGGGACATGTTTAGTGCAGCAGTAGTTACTGGTCATCACCATGAGTGACCTGGGGACATGTTTAGTGCAGCGGTAGTTACTGGTCATCACCAGGACTGACCTGGGGACATGTTTAGTGCAGCAGTAGTTACTGGTCATCACCATGACTGACCTGGGGACATGTTTAGTGCAGCAGTAGTTACTGGTCATCACCAGGACTGACCTGGGGACACGCAGTAGTTACTGGTCATCAACTAACCTGGGTGGGTTGTTCGCGCAAGTCTCACCACCCATGGAGAGGTACAGTGTTTCATTCTTCAGGTATGGGTACTCCATCGCCTTGTTAACGTACGTGCCGAAATCCGTGTCTGAGGCGAGGAAGCAGTCGTTATGTTGGCCGATCCTCGCTACCTGCCCCCCACAACGGTACAATGATCAGTTCTTCATGCACTCTTACTCATCGTAGAATATATTATATATTTATATAATAACAAGTAACAATATTGTTTTATGATAAAATTTCTGAAGTTCTCCCTGTCAATGTGTGAGATAGTTGTAGTTGTCTGACCTAGTGATTGTTGTCTGAACTAGTGATTGTTGTCTGAACTAGTGATTGTTGTCTGAACTAGTGATTGTTGTCTGAACTAGTGATTGTTGTCTGAACTAGTGATTGTTGTCTGAACTAGTGATTGTTGTCTGAACTAGTGATTGTTGTCTGAACTAGTGTTTATTGTCTGAACTAGTGATTGATGTCTGCACTAGCGAATGTTGTCTGCAATCGTGATTGTTAGCTTCACTAGTGATTGTTTTCTGCACTAGAGATTGTTGTCTGCACTAGTGATGGTGTGGTTGTCTGCACTAGTGATTGTGTGGTTGTCTACACTAGTGATTGTGTGGTTATCTACACTAGTGATGGATGCTGATGTCTGCATTCTATTGGATGACTGTTAGGTGTGTTCTTCAAGCAGGACGAGTGGGTGACTGTTGGGGGTGTTCTACAAGCAGGACGAGTGGGTGACTGTTAGGTGTGTTCTTCAAGCAGGACGAGTGGGTGACTGTTGGGGGTGTTCTAAAGCAGGACGAGTGGGTGACTGTTAGGTGTGTTCTTCAAGCAAGACGAGTGGGTGACTATTAGGTGTGTTCTTCAAGCAGGACGAGTGGGTGACTGTTAGGTGTGTGCTTCAAGCAGGACGAGTGGGTGACTGTTGGGTGTGTTCTACAAGCAGGACGAGTGGGTGACTATTAGGTGTGTTCTACAAGCAGGACGAGTGGGTGACTGTTGGGTGTGTTCTACAAGCAGGACGAGTGGGTGACTATTAGGTGTGTTCTACAAGCAAGACGAGTGGGTGACTATTAGGTGTGTTCTACAAGCAGGACGAGTGGGTGACTGTTGGGTGTGTTCTACAAGCAGGACGAGTGGGTGACTGTTGTGTGTGCTCTACAAGCAGGACGAGTGGGTGACTGTTGGGTGTGTTCTACAAGCAAGACGAGTGGGTGACTATTAGGTGTGTTCTACAAGCAGGACGAGTGGGTGACTGTTGTGTGTGCTCTACAAGCAGGACGAGTGGGTGACTATTAGGGGTGTTCTACAAGTAGGACGAGTGGGTGACTGTTAGGTGTGTTCTACAAGCAGGACGAGTGGGTGACTATTAGGGGTGTTCTTCAAGCAGGACGAGTGGGTGACTGTTGGGTATGTTCTACAAGCAAGACGAGTGGGTGACTGTTAGGTGTGTTCTACAAGCAAGACGAGTGGGTGACTGTTGGGTATGTTCTACAAGCAAGACGAGTGGGTGACTGTTGGGTGTGTTCTACAAGCAAGACGAGTGGATGACTGACTGGAGTGTTGGTGAAAGCTTCACTCGAGGTGATGGGTGAGGTTCGCCCGAGAATCTTCTGCTTGTAGTATGGAGTCCGCAGTTGGATTTGCCTGCAAGTAGATATGGAAATAATATTTGAAGTTTTTTCTATAATATTTAATGTAAAACAGTTTACGTTAATAATTTTTTTAAATAATAAGAAGCTCATAGAATGAAAAAATACATTGAGATTTAAAAATTAAATTTTAAAAGCATTTTACTAATTAACCAAACTAGTGTGACACTCTTGGCACTGTCCCCCAGTAGCATCCACAACACCATAACAATGGATAAATCTTGTTCAAAGACTTGATAACTCTGCAGACAAACACAGTCGGATGGTAGACTTCACTGAACCCGACGTATCCCTGGTAAGTATAAGTAATTATCAAAGACAGTCCCAGGCCGCGTGGAAGAAGATATACCACCGTTCTCTTACCTATCAACAGACAAACGTTAAAAGAAACATATCCAGAATTCTGACTCCAAATGTTAAGCGGGACAGAAATGTTTGGGCGCGTTTCGTATCACCTAATGCATCTGTTCACCATGAAATAAATTGGTACACAGAAGTTAGTCAGCTTGTTGTAGGGTTGCATCCTGGGGAGGGTCATCAGCTCGGCACCTGAGCTACACGTTTACACTCACCCAATCTCAACCTCACCTCTACATGTGTATATATCTCCATTACCATACCTGCTACACCTCTTCCTGTGTATATATCTCCATTACCATACCTGCTACACCTCTACCTGGGTATATATCTCCATTACCATACCTGCTACACCTCTACCTATGTATATATCTCCATTACCATACCTGCTACACCTCTACCTGGGTATATATCTCCATTACCATACCTGCTACACCTCTATCTGGGTATATATCTCCATTACCATACCTGCTACACCGCTATCTGTGTATATATCTCCATTACCATACCTGCTACACCTATACATGTGTATATATCTCCATTACCATACCTGCTACACCTCTACCTGGGTATATATCTCCATTACCATACCTGCTACACCTCTATCTGGTTATATATCTCCATTACCATACCTGCTACACCGCTATCTGTGTATATATCTCCATTACCATACCTGCTACACCTCTACCTGGGTATATATCTCCATTACCATACCTGCTACATCTCTACCTGGGTATATATCTCCATTACCATACCTGCTACACCTCTACCTGGGTATATATCTCCATTACCATACCTGCTACACCGCTATCTGTGTATATATCTCCATTACCATACCTGCTACATCTCTACCTGTGTATATATCTCCATTACCATACCTGCTACATCTCTACCTGGGTATATATCTCCATTACCATACCTGCTACACCTCTATCTGTATACATATCTCCATTAACGTCTCTCTCTCTCTTAGAGGTTATGGATCTCTTGAAGCTCTTCTGCTTCCGGACAGTAATCGAGGACGCAGCCGGCGTTTCCCCTCTAGATTAATTTGACAGTTGAGAGGCGAGCCGAAAGAGCAGAGCTCAACCCCCGCAAGCACAATTAGGTGAATACATAAACACACACACACACACACACACACACACACACACACACAGAGTGGTTGACAAATAGAATGCATTAGGGAGTGATGTGGTGGAGGCTGACTCCATACACAGTTTCAAGTGTAGATATGATAGAGCCCAATAGGCTCAGGAACATGTACACCTGTTGATTGACGGTTGAGAGGCGGGACCAAAGAGCTAAAGCTAAACCCCCGCAAGCACAGCTAGGTGAGTACACACACACACACAAGCGCAGGGAGAGAGGAGTAAACCAGGAAATCGCAGCCCCCAACACAACAGTCCCAGGTATAAGTGGGGAACCCACAACCAGCATCCCAGCAACACCAGAAGGGAGATCAACACCACCACTCCCCTCTGCATAGAAATCCTCCCTTCCCCTCACCCTACCTGCCCCCACCCAAATGCTCACCCAACCCTCCCTCCCCCCACCCCATTCTGACCCTATAACCCCTCCCCCATTCCCAATATGTCACCCCTCCTGCCTTCCCCCCCCCCTGTTCCCCTCTCCCCCTTCATCCAATACCCTCCCTATCCCTCCTCCCCTTCACCCCGTATCCTCCATGTCCCCCCCTATCTCCTTAACCCACACCCTACCTGTCCCCCCTTCCCTTGCACTCCCACCCCCACCCCAAAATCCTCTGAGACCCTGCAAACCACTTCACAGATCTTCTCACCCAGGGAACAGCTTTTCCCACCGGCAGAATGCTCGCCAAGAAGGGGACTAGAAAATGAACAGAAGAAAGTGAGCTTCAAGGCAATGTACACTAACATAGATGGGATTACAAATAAAACAAGTGAACTCGGAGAATGGGCACCTAGAAGAAAACCCAGACATAATAGCACTTACAAAAACAAAGCTAACGAAAACTATAACAAACGCATATACAGATTGCTCAAAACAGGGGAGAGGGGATTACCCATCGCCATGCCAAATGTTTGTTTATAAAATGAATCATTAAAGCTGAAATAATTATCTTTAATGCACAATTTTGTAAGTTCAATAATGGTGTTAGTTGGCAAAGTTAAATTATACCTTGGGAGTATATGGCATATACTCTGTGGCATATAGACTTTCCAAATGGCTTGTCCAAGTCTTGTCTCCAGTAGTAGGTTCCATTTCCAACTCACACATAACAAACAACTTGGACTTGGTTAACAAGTTGTCTAGTTTGAAATTAAATTATGATTTTAAACTTGTGAGTTTTGATGTGACGGCTCTGTTCAATAGGGTTCCTGTTGATGATCTGTTGTCATTCTTACGGGATCTACTCCCAAGGTATAATTTAACTTTACCTACTAACACCATTATTTAACTTACAAAATTGTGCATTTAAAGATAATTATTTCAGCTTTAATGATTCATTTTATAAACAAACATTTGGCATGGCGATGGGTAATCCCCTCTCCCCTGTTTTAAGCAATCTGTACATGGAATGTTTCGAAACAAATATCCTTCCCAGGATTTTACCCTCAAATTTGCTTTGGTACAGGTACGTTGACGATATTTTACGCCTGTGGCCGGTTAACCATGACGAAACTGATTTTCTCAATCAAATTAATTCGCTGGTTCCGTCAATTAAATTTACAATTGAGAACGAAGTGAATGGTGTTCTGCCTTTTATAGACATCATGATTTATAGAATTGGTAGGAGTTTCAAATTCAGTGTGCATAGGAAACCTACCAATGTGTGCTCGTATGTACATTTCTATTCAAATCATCATGTTCAGGTCAAGCGGGCAGTTTTTTCTGGTATGTTTCTCAGAGCACTGAGAGTTTGCAGTCCGGAATTTTTCGATGAAGAAATAGCAAATATATTTGAAATTGGGAAGAAGTTAAAATACCCAAAATCGATCTTGGATCTTGCGTTTGGTCAAGCAAAAAGGACTTTCTACAAACAGACTACTAAGTCTTAACCAGAACTGAAAAATTCGTTGGTATTACCATATTCTGAGGGTCTAGTAAATCTTGCCCCAGCCCTGAAGAACTTTAATATTAATCTAGTGTTCAAAAATGATAATACACTTAAGTCCATGTTAATTAAGAACTCGCCCTCGTCTGTGGCAGATTGTGTGTATTCCATCCCTTGTAATGAGTGTGCATGTGTTTACATCGGCCAGACAGGTAAATCTCTTTCCTCGCGTTTAAAACAGCATTCATATGCTATTCGTACAGCCCAGCTAATCCAGTGCATTGTATTTACATTCCAGTTTATGTAATCATTCTATCGACTTCACAGGGGCAAAATGTATTGTTAAAAGTAAGGATTTTGTTGAACGAAACATGATCGAGTCTGCTCTGATCAAACATTGTAACAACAGCCTTAATGTGAGCCCCGGTATGTACAAGTTGGATCCCTATTTAAGCCTCAATATAGCACGTCAAAACAATATAGCAATCATTTAACACGTATTGTGGGACATTTGGGACTTGACTCTATTTATTTAATTATTGAAGTAATGAAAATAATTACAAAGGACCACCCGCTTTTATAGTAAAGAGGGAAACTAATAAAATGTGATCATTTGAAATTCCTAGAGGAACCAGTAACTATGGATAAATACTAGAAATTATAATCACTTGAATAATTAATGGGCTGTATAAATAATTTACTTGAATCAAAGCCTCAAACACCTACATTGGGGGGTTATTGCTAGAACTTCATATATGTCTAGGAACTAATGCGGTTCGTACATTAGTTCATTGTGCAGGCGATGAGTCACAATAACGTGGCTGAAGTATGTTGACCAGACCACACACTAGAAATTGAAGGGACGACGACGTTTCGGTCCGTCCTGGACCATTCTCGAATCGACTTGAGAATGGTCCAGGACGGACCGAAACGTCGTCGTCCCTTCAATTTCTAGTGTGTGGTCTGGTCAACAGTTCATTGTGTAATAACCTAATCCTATGACCAATTAGAGAATCAATAGGGTATTTGTCACCAACAAGAATATAGATTATGAACATCAGAAATTAATGATTATAATAAACACGTGTTAAATCTAGTGCACAGTGATCAATAGTGATAATCCAATACAGATAATTTGAATAATTAAAATACGGAAAAAGGTCTTAGCTTGAAGACGTTTTCCAAGACATCAATCATGAATCATCCTCGGAATCTCCGGAATTCTTCATGGAACACTGGGAGATGAATAACACGGGTAAAGTAACAGGTCAGGAAATACCTCACACGTAAGCTGTAAATTAAGATATATTACGTAGCAACATATTAGGCTACTAAATATCTATATTCAAGAAATTGGGAATGGCGAGTAATAAATATACTAACATGTATTTTATTTATGTCGCTCGGCATGACGACAAGCTACCCTGCTGTAAACAATCTCTAATGATGCATCAAAAGGGAATATGTGTACTTAGCTAATAGGGCACTGTATAAGTTGAAGCTTGCCGAAACTCGCGTCCCAGGCTCTAGCGTCGCAATGGCGAACACGTGGTGGCTAGCTTGGCCTAGATGTCGACGCGCTTCTCTGGACGGTCACGATGGATTACACGGAACAAATTGACAAGTTCCGGGCTGAATGTCAAGTTAATTCTTGTTGACGATTCACCACAATGTATCCTATGACACTGACACCAAACGAGTTGCTCAATTCCGCAACAAGTCTGCACACCGCACTTTGGCGCCTTTCCTCTAACACCGACGCCTCCACACCCTCTCCGATTAATGGCGTCTCTCCCTGCCCCGCTCCGCGTCCCGCATGTGCTACACAAATTATTTACTACTAATAATATTATTTCTCGCAGTTGCGGCTAAAATGCTTGGATAATGACGGGTTTATAATTCTAGGGAGCTAAATATTATTACTTGCTCGGTTTACGATGTTAAATGAGCAATGGAGGATGATTTTAATTCTCTCCATGGCATTCACGTGTGACGTTAAATTTATTACCAGATAACAGTTGTAACTAGAAACGCTCGATTTGGCATTATTTGGGAGTCAGGTTATCGGTAAATAATTATCACACAGAACACTGTTGTTTTTAGAGAATCAAACTCAATTCTCTGACACACTGGATATAAATGTGTTTATTTTGGTAGAATCTGAGGCAATACTGGTGTTTGGTTACGTAAGAATTCTAGCATTATTGTACAGATACAATTATTAGTTCATGTGAACTCTACGGTTGGTAAATTTTAGTTACTACAGTAATTAGTAGATTTTAGTAATAATTAATAATAATACAACAGTGTTGTATTATGTTGGAAATTTCCAACATAACTCCGGGGGGAGATTTATCGGGTCGCAGTGTAATGTTGAGTACTGACATACCCATCCTGAAGTTGGTATTTATATTAGTATATTAGTATGTTAGTACACACATAACGAATGTCCCGTATTTGTCAAGGACATACAAGAAACTTAAGTCTTGCAGATTTCATGTTAAATGGAACATGCTATTATGAATTACCTAAAGCTAATAACTAAGAAGGCTTACAATAAACTCTGTGACTGGTGTCGTTATGACATATAATGTTTATGTTACTAAGTCTCAAAGTCTGTAAACTCTCAGATACTCTAGACAAATAATGTTATTTATAGCCTATACAACAATTAAGAATTTAAATCACACAATTCAAATAACTGAGAATCTACTGTGATAAGAATGTCTTGGGTCGTAGTGACTTGTAATGATTTGTTACTTGACATCACACCACAGTATCATCATGGTTACTTAAATTGGATGGAAAGGGATTTGCTCTTGGTCAGAGCTGTAATAGGCTTGCAGTTTCCGCTTGCATTGTTGAGCAGCAGCTCTAGTGGGGCGGTTGCTCGGTGGATCAGAATTACTGTCCTCGGAAACTACTGGTGAAGCTGGTTCTGGCAAACACTCTCGTTCTGCTAATTCGAGAGGTACCAACTTCTTTAAAGTTTTTAGGGTAGTGTTGCCTCGGCATAAAACTTTCACTACTCTCAGGATACCTTGATGATCTGGATAGATGGCAACAATTTTGCCTATGGGCCACTCCGACCTTGGTCCATCACTGTCGACTAATACTAGGTCCCCTGGTTTAAGTTGTACTTTATTATAAGGACTCGAAGCTCCGTAGTGGTACTCTCGTAGAGCTGTGAGGTACTCTCGAGTCCACACCTCATTCCACCTTTCAATGACTCTTGAGAGATGTTGGTAACTTTCTACCAAGTCACTTCAGGTTACATGTGAGGGGTCGATGGGGTCCTCTTCTGCTAAAGGTATGAGAGGACTCAGCAGACCTCCATGTATCAAGTGTGAGGGACTCAGAGGTTCTCTTTATGAGAAATCATCGGACAGGTATGTTAATGGGCGATTGTTGACTCGCGCCTCGATTTCCACAACAATTGTTTGGAGTTCGGAGTAACTGATTTTTTGTCTATGTAAGGTTTTTCTTAAACACTTCTTGACAGTGCCTATCATTCGTTCGTAGAACCCACCTTGCCAAGGGGCTCTTGGAGCTATAAATTTCCAGTGACATTGTCGTCTCTGCAGGACTGATTGTACTTCTGGATGACTCCACACTTCTCGCAGACAGGCTTCTCCTGCCACAAAATTGGAACCATTGTCCGATATCATGAGTTTGGGACAAGATCTGCGAGCTGCAAATCTGCGGAAGGCTTGGATGAAGGCTTCAGCGCTCATATCTGAAGTCACTTCTAAATGTACGCCTCTAGTAGTAGCACACGTAAAGAGGCAAATGTAAGCTTTCACTGGTATCTTATCTGGGTTGCCAGTGAGAAGCAAGGCTCCTGTGTAATCTACACCAGTTGTTTCAAAAGGACGAAGATGAACCACTCTTTCTTCTGGAAGTGGTGGAGGTCCTGGGTAAGGACATACTCTAGCATCGTATCTTTTGCAGATTACACAAAATTTAATAATTGACTTGACTGTCTGACGACCTTGAGGAAGCAAAAATTTCTGTCTAAGGTCGGTGAGAGTATCTAACACTCCACCATGTAAAGTACCGTATTGATGGTGATGTAAAACTAGAAGTTTGGTGATGACGTGGTAGAAGAATTGGATTCTTTGTGTCCAGATCAATTTTTGCATGAAGCAAACGTCCTCCACACCTTAGTATATTATGAGTGTTGGCATCATACCAGATACCTAGAGACTTAGTTAATTTATTTGGAAGATTTTCATATTCGCTTCCATATGTCTCTTGTTGTGCACGTTTGATCCAGTAGAGAATAGGATTGGGAAACTTATGTCGGATTCCTATCTTAGCAAGAAAGTCAAACACATGTGCGGTCACTCTTAATAACTTACTTAAGTTAGAATAATTGTGAGGATCAATGGCTAAGATTCGTTGAGGTTCTGGTTCTTTCTTGGGAGTGGTGATATTGGTCACTATGACTTGTGGCTTTTGTTTGGGCCACTGACCACCAACAAGCCATGAAGGTCCATTGAACCACAGCGAAGACTTGATGAGTTGTTTTAGTGTTAATCCTCGAGATAAATAATCTGCAGGATTGTCCTTAGTAGGAACATGTCTGAATTTATACCCAGCAGATAATTCATGAATTTCCCTAAGACGATTACTGACGTAGGGAGTTTTATTATTGTTGTTTCTTACCCATTGTAAGACTGCCTCATTGTCTGACCACACGACAATCTCACCAAAGTGGATATTATTGAGTGTCTTAGTCAAGCAATGAGCCAATCTTACTCCCACTAGCAATGCAGTCAACTCCATTTGAGGTAAAGATCTCTTCTTAATGGGAGCAACTCTTGCTTTAGATGTAAGCAAAATTGATTGTGCACTATTAACTAAGTAGGCTACAGCGCCATATGCTTTGCCAGAGGCATCGCAGAAAACGTACAAATTTGTGGGCAAGTTTGGTCCTGAAGCATTACGAGGAAATTTCAAAACACCTAACTGATTAAAATCCATTGAGAGTATCTGCCATTTAGCTTGTAACTCACTTGGTAACGGATCATCCCATCCCATATGTTTCTGCCAGCACTCCTGCATTAGGAGTTTGCCCCTTATTAATATAGGACTAAGTAAGCCTAAAGGGTCAAATGGTTGACTGACAAACGAGAGCAATGTTCTCATGGTAAGGGATGAATTATCGGTTTGTACTGATTTGACATTCATCTCGTCAGTACTTGTGTTCCATTCCACACCTAGAACCTTTAATTGATTGGGTACCTGATAACCTGGAAAAATTGATTATCTGGTTTAGTGATTCATTATTTGAGGCCCATGACTGTAGTGGCATATTGGCTTCTAATAACTCACGGTTAGCCTCATGGTAGATTTCTACCAAATTGGTTTGATCATTTGTAGTTTCCTGGATATTGTCGACATACAAGTTGTCACTAATGTCTGCCTTATAAGGACTATTTGACTTCCTCAAATGTGTGTCTAATGTTGCTTGCAATAGAAACAGGGAGGACGTCGCTCCGAATAATACTGAGGCAAAACGATATGTGATGATATCACTGTTGGGATCCAGTGGGTCCTTAATCCAGAGAAACTTAGTGTAATTACGATCCTCCTCCTGTAAACCTACTCGGAGGAAAGCTTTACTGATATCAGCAGTATAAGCGAAAATACCAGTGCGGAATCGTAACAGCACATCATGTAGCCTTTGAGTTAGGCTAGGTCCTGTTTGGAGACATTCATTCAAAGACACACTGTTTGGCTTCACTTTAGCGCTACAGTTGAAGACAATACGGATAGGTGTTGTCAATGAATCTTTCACCACAGCGTGATGAGGTAAATAATGACCTATTTTCCGGTCATCGTTATCAACAACCTCGATGAATTTACTGTTAAGTTGTTGTTGGATTAGTTGATGATACATGTTCAGTTTGTCTGGCTGTTTCTGTAGTCTTGTTAATTGAGACTGCAATTGTGAGGCTGCCATAAAATAATTAACTGGAAGTTGTGGATGATTCAACTTCCATGGGAGTCTTACCCAGTATTGTTTATCTTTATAGACAACTGTATCCAGATATTGCTGGTAAGTCCACATATCATCAGGGCTTGGTTGCTCAGGAATAATACCTAAAGTGTCTAAATCCCACAGACAATGTACAGGTGAGTCAGACTCAATATCTTCAGATATTTCTCTGAAATGTAGGGGTGACTGTTCCAAGCCTAGTCACGCCACTATTATGTTGTTAGATTGTTGGTTTGTTGACGCTGGATTTTGTTGGAAAAGCACTGGTCCAGTAAGCAATTTGCCTCCAGCAGATGACAACAAATTCATTCCGTGTTGTCTGGTGCATCCCGTTATAAATTTATAATAATGATCCGCGCCTATAAGTATTCCAACATCAGTGAGGCAGTCAGAATTTATTTTGTAATCTGCTAGCCTCATGCGGTTTCGTTTAAGATATTTCGCAGTGCAAGCTAATCCTGTGACCTGCAGGTCTGTAGGAAGTTTATCTACTACTACCGCTTGTATTGGACTAGTGGAAGATCCAAGTCTCACTAATACCTTAACTACTTGGTATTCATGAGGTCCACTACTAGTCAAGAAACCAGAAATATTTAATCTCACACTTTTGGCAGGTTTTAATTTTAACTGCTCTACTAACTGTTGTGTAATGAAGGTTTTCTGTGATCCTTGATCAAAAAGACCTCTAGTGTTAACTCTAGATCTCCTGTTTATTAGTCTAAGTTGAGCTGTAGGCAGAGTGGTAATATTGCCTGACTCAGTAGCAAGTACATTTATTTCTTGATGCACTTTGCAATATTGTACTGTGGTAGAATTCGTGAAATTCTCCCCAGTTGTCATGGATTGGGTAGAAGTTTTTCTACATAAGGCGTAGTGATGTACACCTTGGTTGCATCTACTGCATGAACGTAGTTGTACTACACATTTTTGGGGATCATGAGAGCCCATGCACTTGGTGCACTTGTGTATTTCTTGTAACCGTTTAATCCTAGTATTATAATTAGGATAAACAGAGCATTGGTAGGTGGCATGTCCTTGATTACAAAACATACACCTTCTTTCTTTGGTTGACTTGGTCTCTTTAGCAGACAAGTCATTGGTTATCTCAGAAGGAGACACCGAATAAGTACCTACATTACCACTCCTTTTTCCAGTGGATGGAGCAGTCTTAGATTTATACTTATTAGACTTATTCAAAGTCTGTTTGGGTTTGACTGGAGTGTCAGCATTAGTTGGTTTAGACCCAGGTTTAATCTTATCATGGGTCTTCAACCTGTTAACCGTTATTCTCAGTCCCTCGAATATTTGGTCAAGAGTGAGAAACTCGGTTTTATAGTGTGAGCAGAGCTCTGTTAAGACATTTCGAGGTAATTTCCTCTGCAAAAGTAACTTGATTGACCATTCTGAGGCTGGTATATCAACTTTAGTACCTAAGGCCTTTACAAGACACTCTACTTCTAGTCTGAAGCTTTGAAGTGACTCTGGTCTGCTATTTGGTGCATTCAGATCTAGCAATTGATAATAAAGGTTAGCTATACTCAACTCTTTGTTGCAATAGTTCAACTTCAACAGTTTTATAGCTTCCTCATAATTACTCTCAGTGAGAGTTAGGTTATGTATGACCTTTTTAACCTCTCCTTTGAGAAGACTAAGCAGGTATGAGAATTTAGAAATCTTGTCAAGAGACGATTTCTTATGTATAAGAACTTCAAATGAAGTCCAAAAATTGTTCCAATTTTCTGTATCCAGTCCTGTAAATGTAGGTAAGTCTAAAGTAGGTAAACGAACCTCTGGTAGTTGGTTACTGAATTGAGACATAGTATTATTTGTATTGGATTTAGATTGTTTTGCTAGATTAGATAGCATGTAAAGTTTATCTTGAGTCTCATCTTCATACTGGGCAATATCGTCTATAATTTGACCTAATTCATCAGGATCAGTTTCTATGGTATTCAGTAGAGCAATATAAGACTGACTTGTAGACCTAACTTGATCAAATTTCAGATCAGCTACTCTTACTGATGTCTCTAATTGATAAGAGTCAATGGGAGTTTCTTTAGATAAGCCCTCAGACTTGTTAATTAGTCTGGTTAAATGACCTTTAAGGCCAATATAGGTTCTCCTTAATTGTTCAGGAGTAGCCATGTTGGTCTTAGGTCCAAACTTCATGCGATTAGAATAAGTATTACTAATGAAGCTTGGGTACTTGTTCATTAGTTGACAAGTAACATTAAATGTAGCCTAATTTAATGTGGCTAATTTATACTCTACCTCACTTGAGGTTAAATGTACCTACCTAACAAGAGATAGCTAACTATTTTGAGCAATGCTCGAACTACACCATTAACTTTCGTCCGGTTAGCTCTTCTATATCACCATTAGATGTAATGGTGACCATTCAGCAATACTCAAAATAGGCACACACAAATTAATGAGTACAAATGAAATAATATGGAGACAATCCAATCAGAGTTATCTCAAGGTTTAATCCCACCCTTGATAGGGTCAGCACAAATGGTATAATACATACACTACTGACTAGCTTAAGTCTAGTCGTGATAATTCCTACCTAAGAAACTATAAATTTATTTAGTCTGGGCTTGTGCCAAATTCAGCACAATCTCAGCCTAAATTCTAGCTAATAAGATTGGTAAAGATTATTGTGGTGCAGTAATGTGAATATAATTGTGCTGTATTTTTTTTTTTTTTTTGGATTTTATAGTTTACAAGTGTGCACTTGCACACGCAAGTGAAAACAATTATGTACAGTTAAGTTTGGCTTGCTAGCCACAGCCGTTTGTGATAGTTGATGGTGTTGATCAATTTGTCAACCACATGCAACCTAGACTCACCTGACAGGTGTACACCATCTCTGGCCAGGTTTTGTCTATATGGTCTGGCTGTAAATTGGATATAAGTGGCATCCAATCTCACTCGTTTTTTCAGCCTGAAATTTATGTACTTAGCAGCTCTCTGGTAGTATTCTGGTGTTACTCCCCAAAGATTATCTTGACTTGGTTGGCGAGGTTCCACTAACATGAATACTACCGAATTACTGATGAGCTTGAAAGAAGAAATTATGGCTTTAAGGTGCTTGATCACCTCAGCTGGATGATGAGTAGGATGGATGTCATTACCACCTAAGTATATAATGGTTAGATGGTGAGGCCACTCTAACGCAGGTGTTAGTGTGGAATTGTTATAAAGGTTATGAGCTGTTGCTCCTGGAGACCTAAAGATTCTTACTTCAGTATGAGGTATAGGTCTAAGTGTTGTGGGTAATTGACTGTGTCCCACGAGTGCTACCTTATACATGAGGTGAAAGTAGCAATGAATTGGTGTGACTTTGATTAACCTATGTGTTACGCTGTTGGTAGACACAATTAATTTAAATGGTTAGTCTAGACTACATCACACAGGGATTAGTTATTACTAATTAGTATTTATAATTATAATTTATGTTTATCCGGTTCGAAGGACCATAATGTGGGACATTTGGGACTTGACTCTATTTATTTAATTATTGAAGTAATGAAAATATTTACAAAGGACCACCCGCTTTTATAGTAAAGAGGGAAACTAATAAAATGTGATCATTTGAAATTCCTAGAGGAACCAGTAACTATGGATAAATACTAGAAATTATAATCACTTGAATAATTAATGGGCTGTATAAATAATTTACTTGAATCAAAGCCTCAAACACCTACATTGGGGGGTTATTGCTAAAACTTCATATATGTCTAGGAACTAATGCGGTTCGTACATTAGTTCATTGTGTAATAACCTAATCCTATGACCAATTAGAGAATCAATAGGGTATTTGTCACCAACAAGAATATAGATTATGAACATCAGAAATTAATGATTATAATAAACACGTGTTAAATCCAGTGCACAGTGATCAATAGTGATAATCCAATACAGATAATTTGAATAATTAAAATACGGAAAAAGGTCTTAGCTTGAAGACGTTTTCCAAGACATCAATCATGAATCATCCTCGGAATCTCCGGAATTCTTCATGGAACACTGGGAGATGAATAACACGGGTAAAGTAACAGGTCAGGAAATTCCTCACACGCAAGCTGTAAATTAAGATATATTACGTAGCAACATATTAGGCTACTAAATATCTATATTCAAGAAATTGGGAATGGAGAGTAATAAATATACTAACATGTGTTTTATTTATGTCGCTCGGCATGACGACAAGCTACCCTGCTGTAAACAATCTCTAATGATGCATCAAAAGGGAATATGTGTACTTAGCTAATAGGGCACTGTATAAGTTAAAGCTTGCCGAAACTCGCGTCCCAGGCTCTAGCGTCGCAATGGCGAACACGTGGTGGCTAGCTTGGCCTAGATGTCGACGCGCTTCTCTGGCCGGTCACGATGGATTACACGGAACAAATTGACAAGTTCCGGGCTGAATGTCAAGTTAATTCTTGTTGATGATTCACCACAATGTATCCTATGACACTGACACCAAACGAGTTGCTCAATTCTGCAACAAGTCTTCACACCGCACTTTGGCGCCTTTCCTCTAACACCGACGCCTCCACACCCTCTCCGATTAATGGCGTCTCTCCCTGCCCCGCTCCGCGTCCCGCATTTGCTACACAAATTATTTACTACGAATAATATTATTTCTCACAGTTGCGGCTAAAATGCTTGGATAATGACGGGTTTATAATTCTAGGGAGCTAAATATTATTACTTGCTCGTTTTACGATGTTAAATGAGCAATGGAGGATGATTTTAATTCTCTCCATGGCATTCACGTGTGAGGTTAAATTTATTACCAGATAACAGTTGTAACTAGAAACGCTCGATTTGGCATTATTTGGGAGTCAGGTTATCGGTAAATAATTATCACACAGAACACTTGTTTTTAGAGAATCAAACTCAATTCTCTGACACACTGGATATAAATGTGTTTATTTTGGTAGAATCTGAGGCAATACTGGTGTTTGGTTACGTAAGAATTCTAGCATTATTGTACAGATACAATTATTAGTTCATGTGAACTCTACGGTTGGTTAATTTTAGTTACTACAGTAATTAGTAGATTTTAGTAATAATTAATAATAATACAAGTGTTGTATTATGTTGGAAATTTCCAACATAACTCCGGGGGGAGATTTATCGGGTCGCAGTGTAATGTTGAGTACTGACATACCCATCCTGAAGTTGGTATTAATATTAGTATATTAGTATGTTAGTACACACATAACGAATGTCCCGTATTTGTCAAGGACATACAAGAAACTTAAGTCTTGCAGATTTCATGTTAAATGGAACATGCTATTATGAATTACCTAAAGCTAATAACTAAGAAGGCTTACAATAAACTCTGTGACTGGTGTCGTTATGACATATAATGTTTATGTTACTAAGTCTCAAAGTCTGTAAACTCTCAGATACTCTAGACAAATAATGTTATTTATAGCCTATACAACAATTAAGAATTTAAATCACACAATTCAAATAACTGAGAATCTACTGTGATAAGAATGTCTTGGGTCATAGTGACTTGTAATGATTTGTTACTTGACATCACACCACAGTATCATCATGGTTACTTAAATTGGATGGAAAGGGATTTGCTCTTGGTCAGAGCTGTAATAGGCTTGCAGTTTCCGCTTGCATTGTTGAGCAGCAGCTCTAGTGGGGCGGTTGCTCGGTGGATCAGAATTACTGTCCTCGGAAACTACTGGTGAAGCTGGTTCTGGCAAACACTCTCGTTCTGCTAATTCGAGAGGTACCAACTTCTTTAAAGTTTTTAGGGTAGTGTTGCCTCGGCATAAAACTTTCACTACTCTCAGGATACCTTGATGATCTGGATAGATGGCAACAATTTTGCCTATGGGCCACTCCGACCTTGGTCCATCACTGTCGACTAATACTAGGTCCCCTGGTTTAAGTTGTACTTTATTATAAGGACTCGAAGCTCCGTAGTGGTACTCTCGTAGAGCTGTGAGGTACTCTCGAGTCCACACCTCATTCCACCTTTCAATGACTCTTGAGAGATGTTGGTAACTTTCTACCAAGTCACTTCAGGTTACATGTGAGGGGTCGATGGGGTCCTCTTCTGCTAAAGGTATGAGAGGACTCAGCAGACCTCCATGTATCAAGTGTGAGGGACTCAGAGGTTCTCTTTATGAGAAATCATCGGACAGGTATGTTAATGGGCGATTGTTGACTCGCGCCTCGATTTCCACAACAATTGTTTGGAGTTCGGAGTAACTGATTTTTTGTCTATGTAAGGTTTTTCTTAAACACTTCTTGACAGTGCCTATCATTCGTTCGTAGAACCCACCTTGCCAAGGGGCTCTTGGAGCTATAAATTTCCAGTGACATTGTCGTCTCTGCAGGACTGATTGTACTTCTGGATGACTCCACACTTCTCGCAGACAGGCTTCTCCTGCCACAAAATTGGAACCATTGTCCGATATCATGAGTTTGGGACAAGATCTGCGAGCTGCAAATCTGCGGAAGGCTTGGATGAAGGCTTCAGCGCTCATATCTGAAGTCACTTCTAAATGTACGCCTCTAGTAGTAGCACACGTAAAGAGGCAAATGTAAGCTTTCACTGGTATCTTATCTGGGTTGCCAGTGAGAAGCAAGGCTCCTGTGTAATCTACACCAGTTGTTTCAAAAGGACGAAGATGAACCACTCTTTCTTCTGGAAGTGGTGGAGGTCCTGGGTAAGGACATACTCTAGCATCGTATCTTTTGCAGATTACACAAAATTTAATAATTGACTTGACTGTCTGACGACCTTGAGGAAGCAAAAATTTCTGTCTAAGGTCGGTGAGAGTATCTAACACTCCACCATGTAAAGTACCGTATTGATGGTGATGTAAAACTAGAAGTTTGGTGATGACGTGGTAGAAGAATTGGATTCTTTGTGTCCAGATCAATTTTTGCATGAAGCAAACGTCCTCCACACCTTAGTATATTATGAGTGTTGGCATCATACCAGATACCTAGAGACTTAGTTAATTTATTTGGAAGATTTTCATATTCGCTTCCATATGTCTCTTGTTGTGCACGTTTGATCCAGTAGAGAATAGGATTGGGAAACTTATGTCGGATTCCTATCTTAGCAAGAAAGTCAAACACATGTGCGGTCACTCTTAATAACTTACTTAAGTTAGAATAATTGTGAGGATCAATGGCTAAGATTCGTTGAGGTTCTGGTTCTTTCTTGGGAGTGGTGATATTGGTCACTATGACTTGTGGCTTTTGTTTGGGCCACTGACCACCAACAAGCCATGAAGGTCCATTGAACCACAGCGAAGACTTGATGAGTTGTTTTAGTGTTAATCCTCGAGATAAATAATCTGCAGGATGGTCCTTAGTAGGAACATGTCTGAATTTATACCCAGCAGATAATTCATGAATTTCCCTAACACGACTACTGACGTAGGGAGTTTTATTATTGTTGTTTCTTACCCATTGTAAGACTGCCTCATTGTCTGACCACACGACAATCTCACCAAAGTGGATATTATTGAGTGTCTTAGTCAAGCAATGAGCCAATCTTACTCCCACTAGCAATGCAGTCAACTCCATTTGAGGTAAAGATCTCTTCTTAATGGGAGCAACTCTTGCTTTAGATGTAAGCAAAATTGATTGTGCACTATTAACTAAGTAGGCTACAGCGCCATACGCTTTGCCAGAGGCATCGCAGAAAACGTACAAATTTGTGGGCAAGTTTGGTCCTGAAGCATTACGAGGAAATTTCAAAACACCTAACTGATTAAAATCCGTTGAGAGTATCTGCCATTTAGCTTGTAACTCACTTGGTAATGGATCATCCCATCCCATATGTTTCTGCCAGCACTCCTGCATTAGGAGTTTGCCCCTTATTAATATAGGACTAAGTAAGCCTAAAGGGTCAAATGGTTGACTGACAAACGAGAGCAATGTTCTCATGGTAAGGGATGAATTATCGGTTTGTACTGATTTGACATTCATCTCGTCAGTACTTGTGTTCCATTCCACACCTAGAACCTTTAATTGATTGGGTACCTGATAACCTGGAAATTCTTTCTCGATTATCTGGTTTAGTGATTCATTATTTGAGGCCCATGACTGTAGTGGCATATTGGCTTCTAATAACTCATGGTTAGCCTCATGGTAGATTTCTACCAAATTGGTTTGATCATTTGTAGTTCCCTGGAAATTGTCGACATACAAGTTGTCACTAATGTCTGCCTTATAAGGACTATTTGACTTCCTCAAATGTGTGTCTAATGTTGCTTGCAATAGAAACGGGGAGGACGTCGCTCCGAATAATACTGAGGCAAAACGATATGTGATGATATCACTGGTGGGATCCAGTGGGTCCTTAATCCAGAGAAACTTAGTGTAATTACGATCCTCCTCCTGTAAACCTACTCGGAGGAAAGCTTTACTGATATCAGCAGTATAAGCGAAAATACCAGTGCGGAATCGTAACAGCACATCATGTAGCCTTTGAGTTAGGCTAGGTCCTGTTTGGAGACATTCATTCAAAGACACACTGTTTGGCTTCACTTTAGCGCTACAGTTGAAGACAATACGGATAGGTGTTGTCAATGAATCTTTCACCACAGCGTGATGAGGTAAATAATGACCTATTTTCCGGTCATCGTTATCAACAACCTCGATGAATTTACTGTTGAGTTGTTGTTGGATTAGTTGATGATACATGTTCAGTTTGTCTGGCTGTTTCTGTAGTCTTGTTAATTGAGACTGCAATTGTAAGGCTGCCATAAAATAATTAACTGGAAGTTGTGGATGATTCAACTTCCATGGGAGTCTTACCCAGTATTGTTTATCTTTATAGACAACTGTATCCAGATATTGCTGGTAAGTCCACATATCATCAGGGCTTGGTTGCTCAGGGATAATACCTAAAGTGTCTAAATCCCACAGACAATGTACAGGTGAGTCAGACTCAATATCTTCAGATATTTCTCTGAAATGTAGGGGTGACTGTTCCAAGCCTAGTCACGCCACTATTATGTTGTTAGATTGTTGGTTTGTTGACGCTGGATTTTGTTGGAAAAGCACTGGTCCAGTAAGCAATTTGCCTCCAGCAGATGACAACAAATTCATTCCGTGTTGTCTGGTGCATCCCGTTATAAATTTATAATAATGATCCGCGCCTATAAGTATTCCAACATCAGTGAGGCAGTCAGGATTTATTTTGTAATCTGCTAGCCTCATGCGGTTTCGTTTAACATATTTCGCAGTGCAAGCTAATCCTGTGACCTGCAGGTCTGTAGGAAGTTTATCTACTACTACCGCTTGTATTGGACTAGTGGAAGATCCAAGTCTCACTAATACCTTAACTACTTGGTATTCACGAGGTCCACTACTAGTCAAGAAACCAGAAATATTTAATCTCACACTTTTGGCAGGTTTTAATTTTAACTGCTCTACTAACTGTTGTGTAATGAAGGTTTTCTGTGATCCTTGATCAAAAAGACCTCTAGTGTTAACTCTAGATCTCCTGTTTATTAGTCTAAGTTGAGCTGTAGGCAGAGTGGTATTATTGCCTGACTCAGTAGCAAGTACAATTATTTCTTGATGCACTTTGCAATAAAGTACTGTGGTAGAATTCGTGGAATTCTCCCCAGTTGTCATAGATTGGGTAGAAGTTTTTCTACATAAGGCGTAGTGATGTACACCTTGGTTGCATCTACTGCATGAACGTAGTTGTACTACACATTCTTTGGGATCATGAGAGCCCATGCACTTGGTGCACTTGTGTATTTCTTGTAACCGTTTAATCCTAGTATTATAATTAGGATAAACAGAGCATTGGTAGGTGGCATGTCCTTGATTACAAAACAGACACCTTCTTTCTTTGGTTGACATGGTCTCTTTAGCAGACAAGTCATTGGTTATCTCAGAAGGAGACACCGAATAAGTACCTACATTACCACTCCTTTTTCCAGTGGATGGAGCAGTCTTAGATTTATACTTATTAGACTTATTCAAAGTCTGTTTGGGTTTGACTGGAGTGTCAGCATTAGTTGGTTTAGACCCAGGTTTAATCTTATCATGGGTCTTCAACCTGTTAACCGTTATTCTCAGTCCCTCGAATATTTGGTCAAGAGTGAGAAACTCGGTTTTATAGTGTGAGCAGAGCTCTGTTAAGACATTTCGAGGTAATTTCCTCTGCAAAAGTAACTTGATTGACCATTCTGAGGCTGGTATATCAACTTTAGTACCTAAGGCCTTTACAAGACACTCTACTTCTAGTCTGAAGCTTTGAAGTGACTCTGGTCTGCTATTTGGTGCATTCAGATCTAGCAATTGATAATAAAGGTTAGCTATACTCAACTCTTTGTTGCAATAGTTCAACTTCAACAGTTTTATAGCTTCCTCATAATTACTCTCAGTGAGAGTTAGGTTATGTATGACCTTTTTAGCCTCTCCTTTGAGAAGACTAAGCAGGTATGAGAATTTCAACCCGTTCTCACACAAGACAGCACATATATGACTTAATGCTTAAAGTCAATATGTTGAATATGAATTAGTAAATATGTGATATATTCCCAGTTACTTTTTTTACCAAGGCCCAAACTCTTCCTCACGTACCAATTTACGTGTCACAGTACCCGTCCGTCAACATAGATAGCAGAATATTCGTGATTGGCTCAATTATAAGGAAAATTGTAGTTTTCAGGTCCCACATGGGTTGTGAAATTTACCTACTATTGTCCATGCTCTTAGAATATTACAGATCAGCTACTTCCTATTGAAGGCTCGTAGTTTTGTTTTGAGAAATATTAGTTGTTCTTAGTAAATTATAATAAGCACTAAAAATTATTACATAGAATAACAGTCCTTCACCAATCAATATTATATACCATAGTTTGTGCTTTACAAATCTTTAAAGGATGTTTTGTAGGAACGCTAACAGAAAACGATGTTACGTTGGAATGTCTATGGGGTAAACTACTGCAAACAGGACGGTATTGTGTCTACTATACCAACTATAGCTAGGATGGGTATATTGTCACCTACCGCCAGTTAGGTGGGAAAGGGGTCCAATACCACCCACAGGATGGGTATGAGGGTCACGTCCACCCACAGGATGAGTATGGGGATCACATCCACCCACAGGAAGGGTATGGGGTCCAATACCACCCACAGGATGAGTATGGCGTCCACTACAACCCACAGGATGGGTATGGGGCTCCAACCACCCATAGAATGGGTATGGGGCTCCAACCACAAATAAAATGGGTATAGGGTCCAATAACACCCACTGGATGTGTATTGCGTCCATTGCCGCGCGTCGAGCTCGAAAACCGCAGCATTCATCTCAGAACCATGCCTATTTCACACAGATTCCTTAATAAACGTAAGAGTTTTATATGTCACAAGAAAGATATATATATAAGCTTCATTCTAAATACCTTACCATGGGCATATTTAAATATAAAGCGAAGATACGTGTACTTCTATAATAGCCGAGCTTTAACCCCGGACAGATTGATCGACCGAGCAACTCTCTCTCAGAACAATGTTTATTTCACGTGAATTCGTTAATAAACACATATGTTTTATATGTCTCAAGAAAGGCAGAAATATAAGCTTCACTTTAAACACTTTACCATGGACATATTTAAAGTTCTAATGAAGATACATGTATTTTAAAAATTACGGAGCTCCCACCCCGTACAGACTGAACGACAGAGCAACTCTCTCTCAGATCAATGTTTATTTCACTTAAATTCGTTAATAAACACAAATGTTTTATGTCTTAAGCAAGATAGAAATAAGAGCTTCATTTTAAATACATTACAATAGACATATTTATAGCTCAAGTGAAGATACATATGTTTTTATAGTAGCGCTCAGTAGCTTGTCGGGCATGGAGTGCAGACGCCTACGCACTTGCCGATATATTGTATAATTAACAAAGATACGCTAATAAAGCCTAAAATCTTATATGCCTCCAGAAAGATCGAGATATGAACATTATTATGATTTCACCAAATGAAATATATCATGTTCGAGAACAAAGATATATCAATTTTAAATTAAGTTTCGACTCTTGCTCGGGCGAGAGAGAGGGAGCGACTCTCGCCCCATCTATTGGAGATTCTGTCCACTAAAGACCCAAAGCAACTCAAACCCTCCTAGCATTATTTAAGTAATGAAGTAATATGGTATATTTACTATAATGTGGGTGCTGAATGCAGAACATGAGAAAACATATATTTACTCCAAACTAATATAATTTCATTATGAAATAAGTAAATAAGTAGCATCAAAGGAAGTCGACGGTCCAAGCGTCAATGTTGTGGAGCGACTTATCCAAGACATATCGTTGTTTGGAAAGTGTTTGTTGGCATATCCAGTTGTCGCACTTCTCTGCACAAATTATCACAAATTTAAATTATAATGTTAACAAGTAGAATACGTATTTTTAATAAAATCTAACATAACTAGCCAGAAAACATTTAACATTTATTAAAAAAATATATGTTTGGAAGTTAAATCGACTTCATAGGACAATTGTTTTGTTATATCAACCAATATATCTTTGTTATATTGTTTTTGTTATATCAACCAATCCTTGTAAAAATTTATTGTATGTATGTACCTTACCTAAATAAAATTGTATTGTATTGTATTGTATTGTATATATACTCGTTATTCGTTGACATGCGTTCGCTACTTAAACTACCATGTACTGTACTTATGTAAAATCTCCCATGTCTCTTCGCTCATCTCACCGAACCCTACAGGCTCTTTGATATATTGTTTAATTAATTGAGCTTCACAAATAAAGCTTATAATTGTATATGTTATCAAAAAGGCAGAGCTTATTTTAGTTCATTTATTATGCACCCCATACCCATCCTATGAGCGATAGTGGAGTGTTACAGAGGCACATAATGGGCTCAGGGACTGAGCCCCACAATTCATATAGCCAAGCAAGTTATAATCTTGATAAGCTAGTTACAAAAGTCAATGCACATTGTCACATCAACAATGGGCTCGAGTCCGACCACAAGTACAGTTTATAATTTAAGCAACTGACATATATGTCAGTTGCTAGTGTCACAATTGATATGTTTATCCTACACATAACCCCCGCTCCCCCATCCAATGGGCAGCGGTGGATAGGTTACAATCTATTCGTTTTTTGCGTTTTATTCAGAGATTAGATCTTATTGGGTGAGGAAAGATATTCATATTTTAAAGAAGGCTTCTTGGCTGATGCACTCCATTGATGGAAAATATACAACCTTTTGAAAATCAATGTTAGTTTGATCTAAATATTGTAATTAACAAAAGTATTTATGTCATCTGAAAGGTAGAAATATAGGCTACATTTAAAATCCTTTGTCATAAATATAACTGAAGTGAAAACGAAGATATATGCGTTTTGATAGTTACTTGATGGCTAGCTCTGAGAGTGTGAAGCCCTGCACACCAGCCAATAAATTGTATAATTAGTTTCCATATATTTTAATTAATCTTAAAAATCTATATGTCAGAAGAAAGGAAGATGTAGCCGTTAATGTGACAACATTTAAAAATATATATATCTCTTAAATAAATAATACCACCTTATCGCCGGTGTCCGGACACATGAAAACTACCTAGGTATCAGTATCCAGCCAGGCGGGGATTACAGGCTGCACAATACTGATAAATTATGTAATGCACTACTTGTGGTCCATCTCGAACCCATTTATGATGTGACGACTTATAGTGAATTTTGTAACTAGCTCATCAAGATTGTAACTTGCTTAGCTAAATGAATTGTGGGGTTCGGTCCATTCATTTTCTTTCTTTATTATGCACCCCATAATACACATCCCGTGGGCGGTGGTGTAAAGGATTACAGAGGCACATAATCGGTTCAGGAACTGAACCCTCTAGTTCGTTTAGCTAAGCAAATAACAATCTTTTGACGCTAGTTACAAAATTATTAATGTACACATACTTATGCATACATGTACATATTCATACGTATACATATATACATACACATACATATTTAATCACCACCACAAATACACACATCAGTAATCTTTTGTGTCACAAGTGATTCAACAAGAGGCTCACAACAGTCACTATACAAGGCACTTTACATTTATGGTGAGTCACACAGTTACTAGTCTTGCTGCACACCCACCCAACTGGGCGGCAGCTTTACAGTCATGTGCTCCACACCCACCCAACTGGGCGGCAGCTTTACAGTCATGTGCTCCACACCCACCCAACTGGGCGGCTGCTTTACAGTCATGTGCTCCACACCCACCCAACTGGGCGGCAGCTTTACAGTCATGTGCTCCACACCCACCCAACTGGGCGGCAGCTTTACAGTCATGTGCTCCACACCCACCCAACTGGGCGGCAGCTTTACAGTCATGTGTATGCATTACCTACAGTAAGCAAATTTTGGATACTTCGCTAAGATTTCGGGCAGCACATCATTATGAATGAAGTACTTACACATTTCATGGACACTATTGATGTTGTTATCTTTAAATTCCGCGATTTTTCACATTCCATTATATAATGACGCAAAGTATGCGAATAGTTCTGCTGACAGAGTTTACATTTAGTCAAATCTACATCATCAGATGTTACAAACTCCCAGAGGTACTTGTAGCTGAGCCTAAACCTAGCAGTGGTAACATCTAGAAGTCTGCTAACATTATTGGATGACCCATAGACGAGCGATTCATCAAAGTTTATACAATATTGTGAAATTGAGAGTCAGTGTAGTAACATAAATTGGTAAATCATAAATATTGTAAGTTAAGAATCTGATGCATGTGTGTGTGTTGGGGGGGGGGGGGGCGGGGGTTATACCCTTGGTAAGCGAGAGTGGAAAGTAACCTTAGACGTACTGCGGTCAATGTGGGGGGGGGGAGGGGGAGGGAGGGTGGGAGAGTCAAATCCACCCTCCAACATCTGGACATAGTACCAGCAGCCTCCACAACACTCCATCAGCCTCCAGCTGATGCTTGTAGATGCCTCATCTAACCTCACCTATGTCACACATTAACCTACAGTTCCTGTGATATTTAAACTCCTCATCACAGTGGCGTCTCACCAATATAAACTGTATTGGATTTTGTCCCGAAATAGCTATATGCTGACTGGACGTGTATGTATGTATGTATGTATGTATGTATGTATGTATGTATGTATGTATGTATGTATGTATGTATGTATGTATGTATGTATGTATGTATGTATGTATGTATGTATTTATGTATGCATGTATGTATGTATGTATGTATGTATGTATGTATGTATGTATGTATGTATGTATGTATGTATGGATGTATGTATGTATGTATGTATGTATGTATGTATGTATGTATGTATGTATGTATGCATGCATGCATGTATGTATGTATGTATGTATGTATGTATGTATGTATGTATGTATGTATGTATGTATGTATGTATGCATGTATGTATTTATGTATGTATGTATGTATGTATGTATGTATGTATGTATGTATGTATGTATGTATGTATGTATGTATGTATGTATGTATGTATGTATGTATGCATGTATGTATGTATGTATGTATGTATGTATGTATGTATGTATGTATGTATGTATGTATGTATGTATGCATGTATGTATGTATGTATGTATGTATGTATGTATGTATGTATGTATGTATGTATGTATGTATGTATGTATGTATGTATGTATGCATGTATGTATGTATGTATGTATGTATGTATGTATGTATGTATGTATGTATGTATGCATGTATGAATGGATAGATGGATGGATGTATGTATGTACGCATGCATGCATGTATGTATGTATGCATGTATGTATGTATGTATGTATGTATGTATGTATGTATGTATGTATGTATGTATGTATGTATGTATGTATGTATGTATGTATGTATGTATGTATGCATGTATGTATGTATGTATGTATGTATGTATGTATGTATGTATGTATGTATGTATGTATGTATGTATGTATGTATGGATAGATGGATGGATGTATGTATGTACGCATGCATGCATGTATGTATGTATGTAATGTATGTATGTATGTATGTATTTATATACGCATGTATATACGCATGTATTTATATACGCATGTATGTATGTATGTATGTATGTATGTATGTATGTATGTATGTATGTATGTATGTATGTATGTATGTATGTATGTACTCACCTAATTGTACTCACCTAATTGTGCTTGCGGGGTTGAGCTTTGGCTCTTTGGTCCCGCCTCTCAACTGTCAATCAACTGGTGTACAGATTCCTGAGCCTACTGGGCTCTATCATATCTACATTTGAAACTGTGTATGGAATCAGCCTCCACCACATCACTTCCTAGTGCATTCCATTTATTAACTACTCTGACACTGAAAAAGTTCTTTCTAATGTCCCTGTGGCTCATCTGGGTACTAAGTTTCCACCTGTGTCCCCTTGTTCGTGTCCCACCCGTGCTGAAGAGTTTGTCATTGTCATCCCTGTCAATTCCCCTGAGAATTTTGTAGGTGATTATCATGTCTTCCCTTACTCTTCTGTTTTCCAGGGATGTGAGGTTCAGCTCCTTTAGCCTTTCCTCGTAGCTCAATCCTCTCAGTTCCGGGACGAGCCTGGTGGCATACCGCTGAATCTTCTCTAACTTTGTCTTGTGTTTAACTAGGTATGGACTCCAGGCTGGAGCTGCATACTCCAGGATTGGTCTTACATAAGTGGTATACAGGGTTCTGAAAGATTCCTTACACAAGTTTCTGAAGGCAGTTCTTATGTTGGCCAGTCTAGCATATGCCGCTGATGATATTCTTTTGATGTGGGCCTCTGGGGACAGGTTCGGTGTGATATCAACCCCCAGATCCTTCTCTCTATTTGATTCTTGCAGGATTTCCCCTCCCAGATGATACCTTGTGTTCAGCCTCCTGCTCCCTTCGCCTAATTTCATCACCTTACACTTTCCAGAGTTGAACTTCAGCAGCCATTTTCTAGACCATTCCTCCAGTTTATCCAGGTCATCCTGTAGTCTCTGTCTATCTTCATCCGTCTTGATTCTTCTCATAATTTTTGCATCATCAGCAAACATCGAGAGGAATGAGTCTATACCCTCTGGAAGATCGTTCACATATATTAGAAACAGGATGGGTCCAAGTACTGAGCCCTGTGGGACTCCGCTGGTGACATCTCGCCACTCTGATGTCTTCCCCCTCACAGTTACTCGCTGTTTCATGTTGCTTAAGTACTCCCTTATCCACTGGAGCACCTTCCCTTTTACTCCTGCCTGTTGCTCCAACTTTTTTAACAGCCTTTTATGGGGTACTGTGTCAAAGGCTTTTTGGCAATCCAGGAAAATGCAGTCGGCCCACCCTTCTCTTTCCTGCCTAATTTTCGTTGCCTGGTCATAAAATTCTATTAAACCTGTGAGGCACGATCTACCATCTCTGAACCCATGTTGGTGGTGCGTTACAAAGTTATTTCCCTCCAGATGCTCTACGAGCCTTTTCCTCACGATCTTCTCCAGCACCTTGCATGGTATACAAGTTAAGGAAACTGGCCTGTAATTCAGTGCCTCTTGCCTGTCACCCTTTTTGTATATTGGGACCACGTTAGCTGTCTTCCAACTTTCTGGTAAGTCTCCTGTTTCCAGTGACCTGTTATACACCATAGAGAGTGGCACACTTAGTGCTTCTGCACCTTCCTTTAGTATCCATGGTGAGATTCTATCAGGCCCAACAGCCTTTGTCACATCTAGCTCCAGCAGACACCTTTTGACCTCATCACTGGTGAGGTCAAATTCCTCCAAGGTTGCTTGGTTTGCCGCCTCCTCATTTAGTGCAGGGGCTTCTCCTTGTTCTATTGTGAAGACCTCCTGGAATCTCTTGTTGAGTTCTTCACACACCTCCTTGTCATTCTCTGTGTATCTGTTCTCCCCTTTCCGCAGCTTCATCACTTGTTCCTTCACTGCTGTTTTCCTCCTGATATGGCTGTGGAGCAGCTTTGGTTGGGTCTTGGCTTTACTCGCGATGTCATTTTCAAACTGTCTCTCTGCTTCCCTCCTCACTCTGATGTACTCATTTCTGGCCCTCTGGTATCTCTCCCTGCTCTCTGGTGTTCTGTTATTTTTGTAGTTTCTCCATGTTCTTTTGCTCAGTTGTTTCGCTACCTTACATTCCTGGTTGAACCATGGGTTTTTCTGTTGTTTTTCGTTTTTCTCCTTTTGGACGGGGATAAACCTGTCTGCAGCTTCCTGGCACTTTTGGGTGACAATATTCATCATGACCTGCACTGTGGGAACCGACCTGTGAGATTTATATTTATTTAATTTATATGAATTTATATTTACGTTAATTTATATACTTCGATAGCAATTTGTATAATAATGAGTGGACTGTATTTCTGCAATAATCTCTTAATCTCACAAATCGATCCTCTACACATTAGGGGTGGGTATTAAATTAATATATATGCAGCCAATCAAACTACAGAATTAACTACATACATTGAAGAGGTTCCTTATCTTATAGTACAGCAGGCTAGTCCACCAGGTATAACTAGGGTGTAGACACCAAATTATCCTCTTTGAGGTAGCTTCCATCACCCAGTAACTGATGCACAAAGCATATGCTTCCTCGTCTTGACCTGTCAAAAGGGCGCTAGCTGTAAAGCCAGATACCTATATATGACAAGCTATATCAGAGAAAATACTGTACATGGAACATTGAAGACCTGGCTTAATTACCTTTAGTTTGAGGGGATTTCGTGATCTAACCGGCTCACCCTATATCCTGACATTAATGGCCATAAATGAATGATAAACAGGTTTCGGATAGACACTTAACTTGATTTTGTAGACAGCGTGTTGATAATGGTACACCTTTGGTTTCCATAACACTACGTCCAAGTAAAATTAACAGGAGCCGAATTTGCTCCCGTGAGCCTCTGGTCTAGTACAAAACAATGGCCGCCCTCCTTCCCCACTGACGCCTGGCTTACATTGTCCAGATGACGGAAAGTGATAGAAGGGTCACATTTACTCTACTTTAATATTGATAATTAAGTTAATTTATATAAGATGTTTTTATGATGGTAAAGTCCAAAGACTAATGTATTTAAGAATAATTCCCACCATAATAGGTGGAGAATATAATAGTATGTGGTGATGATATCCCGTTTTCTATAGACGGTAATTCCACTACAAGTTACGTTTTCTATGGGTAACTTGTTTATACAATACAGCTATTATCTGTATGATTATTAAATGGTGTCGGATTTTCCGACATAATTCCCCAGGGGGCTGCTCACGGGTCGAAGTCCTATTTAGAACAGACGAACACCGATACTCCTCCTTCGAATTATTAGATTAATTTGATGTTAGTAATCACACATTTGTGCGTCTGTTCGTACAGGACGGATGTCCCGTACTAGAGTTGCAGGGGTTAGAAGTCTAATGCGATTTCATTTCCCTGTCAACTCTTGAAAGGTTAATATTCAAGCCTTATTACATATTATTTAACCCAGAAGACTGAATGTGATCAAGTATTACAGTCAAGTATGATTCAGGGACTGCAGTGAGATCAGTGACATTAGATATAACTTGAAGTTTGTTCAGGTAACTGGTCACTGATATATAAACACTGAGGCCCATGAAATACATCTTGATTAAATAATAAATGTATCAAATCAGTCATCAGATTTACTGGGGTTTAATTTAATTAATTGATTCAGAGGATTGAATAGCTCATCATTAAAGTAAAGTATGGTTCTGAGACTGCAGTGGGTTCAGTGACATTGGTCGCAGTGACTTGTAGCTGTTTTAGGCTACTGTTCACTGATTTGCCATTGAGGCCTCATGAACTCATCTTCAGCTTTAAATGATGATACTAACATCAACTTCTGTTGGTATAGTCAGCTGTAATCTCCTTAGTATAATGCTACTGGAGAAATATAATCAGCTGACAAATTTAGATTTCTATTGGTATTGTTTATCTGCAGGCATAGGTCTCCTCAGACTTGATACTGGGCCTGATAGTAATTTACCTCCTGCAGAGTTTAACATGGTTATACCCTGATATTTAGTAGGGCTACCGATGAATCGATGACAATAGTCTGTCCCTACAAGGAGACCGAAGTCGGTGAGGTGATCAGACTTAATATTATCTGCCAATTTTATTCCTCTATTTCTCAGGAATTTGGCTGTTGCTCTCAGACCTTGAACTTGTAGGTCTACTGGTATTTTGTCCACCACAATGGCTTGTACTCGACAGACGTACCTGCCTAAACGTACTGATGGTTGTACCACCTGGTAGACTTGAGGTCCTGCATCTGTTACAAACCCTGAGATATTGAATGACATCTGGGCTACAGGCCTTAATTGTAGTTCATATGCCAGCTTTTTAGTGATATATGTTCTCTGGGATCCTTGGTCAAACAACCCACGGGTATGGACCTTGGCCCTCTTATTCAGGATGGTAATTTGGGCAGTAGGCAAAGTCGTATTACCTTTAGACTTTGCCGAATGGACACTCTTTGTTTGTTGCACCTTGCAGTACTGTACTGTGGTGGGAATGCTATCTTCCACCTTGGGTCTTGAATACGTTAATTTCGTATATTTGCACAGTGCTGCATGGTGTCTACCTCTTCTACACCTGTAGCAGGTGTTGAATTGGGTATCACAATAGTCTATGTTGTGTGACTTGAGACACCTTGCACATCTCCCTAATTCCTGGAGTCGCTCCATACGAATGTCTCTGGTTGGATAATTAGCACAACGGTATGTTGAATGTTTCTTTTTGCAGAACATACATGTCCCCCAGCCTACTGCACGTTTGGAAGTTACCGGTTTGGGTGAACTAGTAACAGTAGGCTTGGAGGTTGCTGCTGCATTGTCAGATTTTCTGCAACTTGATGTTTGAGTAATTGGTTGATGTTTATTTGGGGTGGTTGTTTTACCCTTTAATTGACTATTATTTTCTATTTCTGAAGGCTTGCAAGAGGCTTTAACTTCCTCATTTGCTCGTCGTTTGTTTATGATGGAATGTAAACCTTCAGTGATGTCCTGTATTGTCAGGATGGTGTTATGTTGATGTGCATATAATTCATCTAGTATGTCGCTGGACAATTTTCGTTGAAGGACTACTTTAATCATCCATTCACTAGTAGTTATATCAACCTTAAGACTGAATGTTCTTAGTAGTGACTCAAACTCCATGCTGAAGGATTGTAATGAGTCAGCAGTCTGATCAGGTTGAGGTAAATCCAGCAATTGTAGTACTAGATGTATGACAGTTCTCTCATTGCCAGCATTATTCCTACGAGGCTGGACTGGGAAATTAGTGCTGTCGCTATTTTCATTTACATTTTCTACTACTGGTTCAGCTTCACCTCTAGTTTGGAGGCATGTTAACTTAGTAGCTTCAGGTATTGGGTTTTCAGAAACCACAGAGACTGTGGATAAATTGTCTGAAAACTGCTTAATTTCTGGTGGTATATTATTGGGTGAAGCTGTAGTGGGTGAAGCTTTATCCTTGTTGATTA
The DNA here is from genome assembly GCF_040958095.1 of Procambarus clarkii. Taxonomy (NCBI): domain Eukaryota; kingdom Metazoa; phylum Arthropoda; class Malacostraca; order Decapoda; family Cambaridae; genus Procambarus; species Procambarus clarkii. The sequence continues at coordinate 18,809,587 of NC_091151.1, read as the reverse complement.
AAGGATCTAATCTGGCTTTACATTTATTCTCAAAAAGATCCAGATCATCCATAACATTATCTACTTTATTTGATGTACTTGCTATTTGTTCTGATTCAATTATCCTGTGTAAATGTTCCAACCTGCCTTGAGTTTCTTCTTCATATTGTGCTAGGTCAGACAGGAATGGTTCCACATCTTCAACTACTACGTCATCGTGGACTTGATTTTGGTAAGATTTCCTATTTGCTTTCAATATATGCAATTGGGTTTGAATCTGTAACAGTGGTATTTTCAACCGATGATAATTAATTACAGGCTCATATAACAACTGTTCATATTGGTTGAGATCCCTTGTTAGTTGGCGTTTGCTTGCTATTAAAGCATGCTTTGCTTTCTGTGGATTAGTCATGGTGACTTGTTAATTAGGCACCACTGGCTCATAAATTGTGAGCAAGTACTGATGGTAGCCTAGGGTTAAATTCTGCACTCACTAGGCAATAATCCTACCTCTACTAGAGGTTAGCACTTAAAATTAATACACATTATATATATACAATCATCCACACTAATGATTTGAGTGATAAACCAGTGTCACTGGAAGTACCTTTAGGTTAGCTCTTCTATATCACCCTAGGATGGTAGAGACACTAATTAATCACTCAAAGGTGTAATGATCATAAGTAAATTATTATATATACAACTCAACTCGAGTTGATAAAAATTACACCCAAAATAGGGTCTGGACCATTCATTAATGGTGTTAGGTTGTTGAATATAGTACAACTGACTATGGTAATAATGGGACTAGGATGAGCAATAATAGTTCAACTAGTCAATGTTTAATATCCTACCCTGTTGTGGGTTGGCAATTAGTAAATATTATACTGTGATCACTAGTGCAATTTATATTAAATAATTCTCTATTTTGAAGAAATAATATACACAATTATTGATAATAGCCTCTTAATTAGCCTCTATGAAACTTCTAATATTATCAAGAAGTATTAAATATTATTAGTGACCTCGCGAAATAAAGTCCACAAAATTCGTAGATAATCTCTCGCGAAATGTAACACCACGAAATCCGTGAACAATATTGCGAGGACACAGCCACTAATTTGGCTGGCTTCTATATTAGCGCTGTCATTTCACGAAATAACACGCCACCAAATATCTGTGGGTGTGCATGAAACCGCTGACGAAGCTGAACTCGGCTGAGGGAGGCTCCTGAGCTCCCTCGAGGCTACGCTGCCGTCTTGACTGCTGGCTTTGTTTAAATAACACTGCACTAGTATATTTAATGAATCCACTGGATAACTGGTTCACCTGGTACTAAGATGACCAAATGTGGGTTCAAAGGACCGAATATTCCGGTTCCGAAGGTCCAAATAATTCGGTTTCGAAGGACCAAATAATGTGGGAACCGACCTGTGAGATTTATATTTATTTAATTTATATGAATTTATATTTACATTAATTTATATACTTCGATAGCAATTTGTATAATAATGAGTGGACTGTATTTCTGCAATAATCTCTTAATCTCACAAATCGATCCTCTACACATTAGGGGGGGTTATTAAATTAATATATATGCAGCCAATCAAACTACAGAATTAACTACATACATTGAAGAGGTTCCTTATCTTATAGTACAGCAGGCTAGTCCACCAGGTATAACTAGGGTGTAGACACCAAATTATCCTCTTTGAGGTAGCTTCCATCACCCAGTAACTGATGCACAAAGCATATGCTTCCTCGTCTTGACCTGTCAAAAGGGCGCTAGCTGTAAAGCCAGATACCTATATATGACAAGCTATATCAGAGAAAATACTGTACATGGAACATTGAAGACCTGGCTTAATTACCTTTAGTTTGAGGGGATTTCGTGATCTAACCGGATCACCCTATATCCTGACATTAATGGCCATAAATGAATGATAAACGGGTTTCGGATAGACACTTAACTTGATTTTGTAGACAGCGTGTTGATAATGGTACACCTTTGGTTTCCATAACACTACGTCCAAGTAAAATTAACAGGAGCCGAATTTGCTCCCGTGAGCCTCTGGTCTAGTACAAAACAATGGCCGCCCTCCTTCCCCACTGACGCCTGGCTTACATTGTCCAGATGACGGAAAGTGATAGAAGGGTCACATTTACTCTACTTTAATATTGATAATTAAGTTAATTTATATAAGATGTTTTTATGATGGTAAAGTCCAAAGACTAATGTATTTAAGAATAATTCCCACCATAATAGGTGGAGAATATAATAGTATGTGGTGATGATATCCCGTTTTCTATAGACGGTAATTCCACTACAAGTTACGTTTTCTATGGGTAACTTGTTTATACAATACAGCTATTATCTGTATGATTATTAAATGGTGTCGGATTTTCCGACATGCACATCCTTGTCTCTAAGTTCTGTTTCCCATGGTATTCCCCTGAGGAAGTTCCTCATCTCGTCATATTTTCCTCTTCGGTAATTCAGTCTTTTCCCCTCCACTCCCATCCTTGGATAGGTTATCCCTACCTCCACCAAGTACTCAAAGGTCAGTACACTGGGGTCACTCATTCCTATGGGGGCTTCAACTTTGACTTCCCTTATTTCTGACTCATTCAGGGTGAATATCATGTCGAGTCTAGCTGGTTCATCATTGCCTCTCATTCTTGTGGGTTCCTTGACATGCTGGCTCAGAAAATTCCTTGTTGCCACTTCCAAGAGTTTAGCTCTCCACGTATCTGCACCACCATGTGGGTCCCCATTCTCCCATGTATGTATGTATGTATGCATGTATGTATGTATGTATGTATGTATGTATGTATGTATGTATGTATGGATGGAAGGATGTACGCATGCATGTATGTATGTATGTATGTATGTATGTATGTATGTATGTATGTATGTATGTATGGATGTATGTATGTATGTACGCATGTATGTACGTATGTATGTACGTATGTATGTATGTATGTATGTATGTATGTATGTATGTATGTATGTATGTATGTATGTATGTATGTATGTATGTATGTATGTATTCCCAATCACGTTAAAGACTCCCCCTCTATCATCCAGTTTAAGAGAAAAACAACTATGTACTAAATAATCGACTCCTTATAACTTTAATTATGCTGACCTTCCTATCTGTATTCAGACTGAGCCTACCATCATTAGAGGTGATTATAACGCTAGACATAGGAATATTGGTAATTCGCAGTTCAGTAATCGTAACGGCAACCAACTGGTGTCACTATTAGGTAGTCACGATGATGCACAGATTGTGGGTGACCTTGAACCGACGAATATCTACGGAGGTATTCTTGGTCTATGTCTCGGTTTCAACGTCTCTCACACCGTGTGCGCCTCGTCAATAGTGCCAGTTATGGCGTCTGATCATCTGGCCATATTAACCACTGTAAGCATTGGCAGTTCTATCCTCCCTGGTGGAGTGTTCAAGCGGAAGAGGCTGGCTGTGTCCATCGATCAACGAGACAATCTTGTTGCTCATGTGTCAGATTGGTGCAGTTCATCTGAGCCTTCATCAGTTGAAGATTTTAACAATGAGCTCACAGGTACTATCGAACAGTTTATAGAATCCCTTGATCCATCGTCCAGGCCACGTAACCCAAATTACACTGGTCATAGCACTTATGTTTATTATAATGATTCTAAATTGCAGACACTAAAACGCACTGCCAGAATAATTGGACTAGCTTGTAGAAGGACCCGCACTGCTGAAATGCTTCGGCTCTTTCAAGCGGCTCTGGCTAAGGCCAGGGAACGTATGGTGGCGCTGAGGCAGACAGACTGGGAAACATTTGTCCGTGGTCTCAATTCTCACACGCCACTAAGTCGGGCATGGAAGGATATCAACAAGATCAAAGGGAAAAATGCTGCAGAGATCTCGTACCCTAATCCTCTGCACAGAGCAAATGAGCTTGTTGATGCTTGGGCCACGACTTCCAGCTTTGACAGTCTTCCTCTACCCTCACAGAATGAAGTAAATGATAGATATACTGATAGGGCAAGGTTCCTTGACTTCATGCTTCATCAAGAGGATGACTGTGACATGCTTTTACTGAATACGAACTAGATTCTGCTCTACATAAAGGCAAAGCTACATCACCCGGGGAGGATGGAGTTACTGACGGCATACTGCATATGCTTCTGCTAGTTCCAGGGAATACCTTTTTTCAATTGTATAATATGAGCTATGTTACTGGGGAGCTTCTTAAGTCATGGACCAACAGTGTTATTATTCCCATTCCTAAACCTCACCAGCCGAGTGCTTTTCGCCCAATCTCCCTCACTAGTTGTCTCTATAAGTGTCTTGAGAGGATGGTTCTAAACCGTCTCCTTTACAAAATTATTAATATGTTGTCTCCCCAGATATATGGCTTTATGCATGGAAAGAGTGTACATCACTGTATTACCACATTCCTCACCCTGCATACTGATAGGTCATATACCACTTTCCTAGATCTTAAGTCAGCCTTTCACATTGCTAACCCACACGTCATTCTGAGAGAACTTGCTAAAATGAATGTTGGAATGTTAATGTTAAAAATTGTTCAAACTGAAATAAATATATAACACTGTACGGTACAGTTGTGTTTAATTATGTTTTGCGATTCCTTTGCAAAAGGTATTTGTGCACCAAGTACTACTAGGTCATTATGAGATATGCTGAATGTTGTCAATATACCATCTGAATACGCTTCACTTTGCGTTAATCATTGGACGTCCTAATGATTAAGGTCCCCAAAAGGACTTAATCAGACCTCAGTGGATAATTTTACTCTCCCTCTCCCTCTCTCTCTCAGAGCATCCCCTTATGTGTTGTATGTGGGTGTTGAAGTTCAGTCTCTTGTCTATGTATAGGTGAAGGAACTTTCCATAATTGTTATTGCTAATGTATACTTGTAATACTGGGTATACATCCGGTGTTCTTACCCTCGACCGCGGCGAGGGTAAGCCGTGGTCGTATGGTCTGAACCCCACAAATATTTACAATGGGGGGGGGGGGATAACATTTCCTCTTCAAGCACGCGCACACAAATGAACTATGTTACTTAACTGGAAGCACTCGTACAACATAATTTACACGATTTCTCAGGATAATTATACTTCTTACCAGCATATATACACTATAGTACCTAGGAGGTTCTCTTCAATGGTATCTAAGATAATTAAAAGAACCCAAGCAAACCACTGTGGAAATGTGCAGGACAATCATATCAATTGTGACACTAGCTCTCCACATATGGCATTTGCTTAATTTAGAAACTGTACTTGTGGTCGATCTCGAACCCACGTTGTTGATGTGACGATGTGTTATGAATTTTGTGGCTAGCTCCTCAAGATTGTAACTTGCTTAGATAAATATATTGTGTGTTCAGTCCCTGAACCCATTATGTGATAAATTAACTAAACTAAAAACTATAGTCTGGCGACGAAACCTGAACTGCATAATGTAAATAGGGATTAACCAGAAAAAGATATAGGTGAAGAATAACACCAGGTAACTGCGTTAATTACAATATCTAGATCAAACTAACATTGATTTTCAAAGGTTGTATATTTTCCATCAATGGAGTGCATCAGCCAAGAAGCCTTCTTTAAAATATGAATATCTTTCCGCACCCAATAAGATCTAATCTCTAAATAAAAAGCAAAAAACGACTTGATTGTAACCTATCCACCGCTGCCCATTGGATGGGGGAGAGGGGGGTTATGTGTAGGATAAACATATCAATTGTGACACTAGCCCTCCATATATGTCAGTTGCTTAAATTATAAACTGTACTTGTGGTCGGTCTCGAGCCCATTGTTGATGTGACAATGTGCATTGACTTTTGTAACTAGCTTATCAAGATTATAACTTGCTTGGCTATATGAATTGTGGGGCTCAGTCCCTGAGCCCATTATGTGCCTCTGTAACACTCCACTATCGTCCATAGGATGGGTATGGGGTGCATAATAAATGAACTAAACTAAGCTCTGCCTTTTTGTTAACAGATACAATTATCAGCTTTATTTGTGAATCTCAATTAATTAAACAATATATCACAGAGCCTGTAGGGTTCGGTGAGATGAGCGAAGAGACATGGGAGATTAAATGGGATTCTTGTAATGTTATTTGTCTATTTGTACTCACTGAATTTGTGCGCCCCTTGAGGGACTTGAAGTAGAGGGGGGGGTAGAAATAGCCTAAGCTACTCTATCCCTTTGAGATGTATTTATTGCTTATCTCAATAAACATACTTGAACTTGAACTTGACATGGGAGATTTTACATAAGTACAGTACATGGTAGTTTAAGTAGCGAACGCATGTCAACGAATAACGAGTATATATACAATACAATACAATACAATTTTATTTAGGTAAGGTACATACATACAATAAATTTTTACAAGGATTGGTTGATATAACAAAAACAATATAACAAAGATATATTGGTTGATATAACAAAAACAATATAACAAAGATATATTGGTTGATATAACAAAACAATTGTCCTATGAAGTCGATTTAACTTCCAAACATATATTTTTTTAATAAATGTTAAATGTTTTCTGGCTAGTTATGTTAGATTTTATTAAAAATACGTATTCTACTTGTTAACATTATAATTTAAATTTGTGATAATTTGTGCAGAGAAGTGCGACAACTGGATATGCCAACAAACACTTTCCAAACAACGATATATCTTGGATAAGTCGCTCCACAACATTGACGCTTGGACCGTCGACTTCCTTTGATGCTACTTATTTACTTATTTCATAATGAAATTATATTAGTTTGGAGTAAATATATGTTTTCTCATGTTCTGCATTCAGCACCCACATTATAGTAAATATACCATATTACTTCATTACTTAAATAATGCTAGGAGGGTTTGAGTTGCTTTGGGTCTTTAGTGGACAGAATCTCCAATAGATGGGGCGAGAGTCGCTCCCTCTCTCTCGCCCGAGCAAGAGTCGAAACTTAATTTAAAATTGATATATCTTTGTTCTCGAACATGATATATTTCATTTGGTGAAATCATAATAATGTTCATATCTCGATCTTTCTGGAGGCATATAAGATTTTAGGCTTTATTAGCGTATCTTTGTTAATTATACAATATATCGGCAAGTGCGTAGGCGTCTGCACTCCATGCCCGACAAGCTACTGAGCGCTACTATAAAAACATATGTATCTTCACTTGAGCTATAAATATGTCTATTGTAATGTATTTAAAATGAAGCTCTTATTTCTATCTTGCTTAAGACATAAAACATTTGTGTTTATTAACGAATTTACGTGAAATAAACATTGATCTGAGAGAGTTGCTCTGTCGTTCAGTCTGTACAGGGTGGGAGCTCCGTAATTTTTAAAATACATGTATCTTCATTAGAACTTTAAATATGTCCATGGTAAAGTGTTTAAAGTGAAGCTTATATGTCTGCCTTTCTTGAGACATATAAAACATATATGTTTATTAAAGAATTCACGTGAAATAAACATTGTTCTGAGAGAGAGTTGCTCGGTCGATCAATCTGCTCGGCTATTATAAAAGTACACGTATCTTCGCTTTAAATTTAAATATGCCCATGGTAAGGTATTTAGAATGAAGCTTATATTTATATCTTTCTTGTGACATATAAAACTCTTACGTTTATTAAGGAATCTGTGTGAAATAGGCATGGTTCTGAAATGAATGCTGCGGTTTTCGAGCTCGACGCGCGGCAATGGACGCAATACACATCCAGTGGGTGTTATTGGACCCTATACCCATTTTATTTGTGGTTGGAGCCCCATACCCATTCTATGGGTGGTTAGAGCCCCATACCCATTCTATGGGTGGTTGGAGCCCCATACCCATCCTGTGGGTTGTAGTGGACGCCATACTCATCCTGTGGGTGGTATTGGACTCCATACCCTTCCTGTGGGTGGATGTGATCCCCATACTCATCCTGTGGGTGGATGTGACCCTCATACCCATCCTGTGGGTGGTATTGGACCCCTTTCCCACCTAACAGGCGGTAGGTGACAATATACCCATCCTAGCTATAGTTGGTATAGTAGACACAATACCGTCCTGTTTGCAGTAGTTTACCCCATAGACATTCCAACGTAACATCGTTTTCTGTTAGTGTTCCTACAAAACATCCTTTAAAGATTTGTAAAGCACAAACTATGGTATATAATATTGATTGGTGACGGACTGTTATTCTATGTAATAATTTTTAGTGCTTATTATAATTTACTAAGAACAACTAATATTTCTCAAAACAAAATTACGAGCCTTCAATAGGAAGTAGCTGATCTGTAATATTCTAAGAGCATGGACAATAGTAGGTAAATTTCACAACCCATGTGGGACCTGAAAACTACAATTTTCCTTATAATTGAGCCAATGACGAATATTCTGCTATCTATGTTGACGGACGGGTACTGTGACACGTAAATTGGTACGTGAGGAAGAGTTTGGGCCTTGGTAAAAAAAGTAACTGGGAATATATCACATATTTACTAATTCATATTCAACATATTGACTTTAAGCATTAAGTCATATATGTGCTGTCTTGTGTGAGAACGGGTTGAAATTCTCATACCTGCTTAAATAATGACCTATTTTCCGGTCATCGTTATCAACAACCTCGATGAATTTACTGTTGAGTTGTTGTTGGATTAGTTGATGATACATGTTCAGTTTGTCTGGCTGTTTCTGTAGTCTTGTTAATTGAGACTGCAATTGTGAGGCTGCCATAAAATAATTAACTGGAAGTTGTGGATGATTCAACTTCCATGGGAGTCTTACCCAGTATTGTTTATCTTTATAGACAACTGTATCCAGATATTGCTGGTAAGTCCACATATCATCAGGGCTTGGTTGCTCAGGGATAATACCTAAAGTGTCTAAATCCCACAGACAATGTACAGGTGAGTCAGACTCAATATCTTCAGATATTTCTCTGAAATGTAGGGGTGACTGTTCCAAGCCTAGTCACGCCACTATTATGTTGTTAGATTGTTGGTTTGTTGACGCTGGATTTTGTTGGAAAAGCACTGGTCCAGTAAGCAATTTGCCTCCAGCAGATGACAACAAATTCATTCCGTGTTGTCTGGTGCATCCCGTTATAAATTTATAATAATGATCCGCGCCTATAAGTATTCCAACATCAGTGAGGCAGTCAGAATTTATTTTGTAATCTGCTAGCCTCATGCGGTTTCGTTTAAGATATTTCACAGTGCAAGCTAATCCTGTGACCTGCAGGTCTGTAGGAAGTTTATCTACTACTACCGCTTGTATTGGACTAGTGGAAGATCCAAGTCTCACTAATACCTTAACTACTTGGTATTCACAAGGTCCACTACTAGTCAAGAAACCAGAAATATTTAATCTCACACTTTTGGCAGGTTTTAATTTTAACTGTTCTACTAACTGTTGTGTAATGAAGGTCTTCTGTGATCCTTGATCAAAAAGACCTCTAGTGTTAACTCTAGATCTCCTGTTTATTAGTCTAAGTTGAGCTGTAGGCAGAGTGGTATTATTGCCTGACTCAGTAGCAAGTACAATTATTTCTTGATGCACTTTGCAATAAAGTACTGTGGTAGAATTCGTGGAATTCTCCCCAGTTGTCATGGATTGGGTAGAAGTTTTTCTACATAAGGCGTAGTGATGTACACCTTGGTTGCATCTACTGCATGAACGTAGTTGTACTACACATTTTTTGGGATCATGAGAGCCCATGCACTTGGTGCACTTGTGTATTTCTTGTAACCGTTTAATCCTAGTATTATAATTAGGATAAACAGAGCATTGGTAGGTGGCATGTCCTTGATTACAAAACAGACACCTTCTTTCTTTGGTTGACATGGTCTCTTTAGCAGACAAGTCATTGGTTATCTCAGAAGGAGACACCGAATAAGTACCTACATTACCACTCCTTTTTCCAGTGGATGGAGCAGTCTTAGACTTATTCAAAGTCTGTTTGGGTTTGACTGGAGTGTCAGCATTAGTTGGTTTAGACCCAGGTTTAATCTTATCATGGGTCTTCAACCTGTTAACCGTTATTCTCAGTCCCTCGAATATTTGGTCAAGAGTGAGAAACTCGGTTTTATAGTGTGAGCAGAGCTCTGTTAAGACATTTCGAGGTAATTTCCTCTGCAAAAGTAACTTGATTGACCATTCTGAGGCTGGTATATCAACTTTAGTACCTAAGGCCTTTACAAGAGACTCTACTTCTAGTCTGAAGCTTTGAAGTGACTCTGGTCTGCTATTTGGTGCATTCAGATCTAGCAATTGATAATAAAGGTTAGCTATACTCAACTCTTTGTTGCAATAGTTCAACTTCAACAGTTTTATAGCTTCCTCATAATTACTCTCAGTGAGAGTTAGGTTATGTATGACCTTTTTAGCCTCTCCTTTGAGAAGACTAAGCAGGTATGAGAATTTAGAAATCTTGCCAAGAGACGATTTCTTATGTATAAGAACTTCAAATGAAGTCCAAAAATTGTTCCAATTTTCTGTATCCAGTCCTGTAAATGTAAGTAAGTCTAAAGTAGGTAAACGAACCTCTGGTAGTTAGTTACTGAATTGAGACATAGTATTATTTGTATTGGATTTAGATTGTTTTGCTAGATTAGGTAGCATGTAAAGTTTATCTTGAGTCTCATCTTCGTACTGGGCAATATCGTCTATAATTTGACCTAATTCATCAGGATCAGTTTCTATGGTATTCAGTAGAGCAATATAAGACTGACTTGTAGACCTAACTTGATCAAATTTCAGATCAGCTACTCTTACTGATGTCTCTAATTGATAAGAGTCAATGGGAGTTTCTTTAGATAAGCCCTCAGACTTGTTAATTAGTCTGGTTAAATGACCTTTAAGGCCAATATAGGTTCTCCTTAATTGTTCAGGAGTAGCCATGTTGGTCTTAGGTCCAAACTTCATGCGATTAGAATAAGTATTACTAATGAAGCTTGGGTACTTATTCATTAGTTGACAAGTAACATTAAATGTAGCCTAATTTAATGTGGCTAATTTATACTCTACCTCACTTGAGGTTAAATGTACCTACCTAACAAGAGATAGCTAACTATTTTGAGCAATGCTCGAACTACACCATTAACTTTCGTCCGGTTAGCTCTTCTATATCACCATTAGATGTAATGGTGACCATTCAGCAATACTCAAAATAGGCACACACAAATTAATGAGTACAAATGAAATAATATGGAGACAATCCAATCAGAGTTATCTCAAGGTTTAATCCCACCCTTGATAGGGTCAGCACAAATGGTATAATACATACACTACTGACTAGCTTAAGTCTAGTCGTGATAATTCCTACCTAAGAAACTATAAATTTATTTAGTCTGGGCTTGTGCCAAATTCAGCACAATCTCAGCCTAAATTCTAGCTAATAAGATTGGTAAAGATTATTGTGGTGCAGTAATGTGAATATAATTGTGCTGTATTTTTTTTTTTTTTTTTGGATTTTATAGTTTACAAGTGTGCACTTGCACACACAAGTGAAAACAATTATGTACAGTTAAGTTTGGCTTGCTAGCCACAGCCGTTTGTGATAGTTGATGGTGTTGATCAATTTGTCAACCACATGCAACCAAGACTCACCTGACAGGTGTACACCATCTCTAGCCAGGTTTTGTCTATATGGTCTGGCTGTAAATTGGATATAAGTGGCATCCAATCTCACTCGTTTTTTCAGCCTGAAATTTATGTACTTAGCAGCTCTCTGGTAGTATTCTGGTGTTACTCCCCAAAGATTATCTTGACTTGGTTGGCGAGGTTCCACTAACATGAATACTACCGAATTACTGATGAGCTTGAAAGAAGAAATTATGGCTTTAAGGTGCTTGATCACCTCAGCTGGATGATGAGTAGGATGGATGTCATTACCACCTAAGTATATAATGGTTAGATGGTGAGGCCACTCTAACGCAGGTGTTAGTGTGGAATTGTTATAAAGGTTATGAGCTGTTGCTCCTGGTGACCTAAAGATTCTTACTTCAGTATGAGGTATAGGTCTAAGTGTTGTGGGTAATTGACTGTGTCCCACGAGTGCTACCTTATACATGAGGTGAAAGTAGCAATGAATTGGTGTGACTTTGACTAACCTATGTGTTACGCTGTTGGTAGACACAATTAATTTAAATGGTTAGTCTAGACTACATCACACAGGGATTAGTTATTACTAATTAGTATTTATAATTATAATTTATGTTTATCCGGTTCGAAGGACCAGAATGTGGGACATTTGGGACTTGACTCTATTTATTTAATTATTGAAGTAATGAAAATATTTACAAAGGACCACCCGCTTTTATAGTAAAGAGGGAAACTAATAAAATGTGATCATTTGAAATTCCTAGAGGAACCAGTAACTATGGATAAATACTAGAAATTATAATCACTTGAATAATTAATGGGCTGTATAAATAATTTACTTGAATCAAAGCCTCAAACACCTACATTGGGGGTTATTGCTAGAACTTCATATATATCTAGGAACTAATGTGGTTCGTACATTAGTTCATTGTGTAATAACCTAATCCTATGACCAATTAGAGAATCAATAGGGTATTTGTCACCAACAAGAATATAGATTATGAACATCAGAAATTAATGATTATAATAAACACGTGTTAAATCCAGTGCACAGTGATCAATAGTGATAATCCAATACAGATAATTTGAATAATTAAAATACAGAAAAAGGTCTTAGCTTGAAGACGTTTTCCAAGACATCAATCATGCATCATCCTCGGAATCTCCGGAATTCTTCATGGAACACTGGGAGATGAATAACACGGGTAAAGTAACAGCTCGGGGAATTCCTCACACGCAAGCTGTAAATTAAGATATATTATGTAGCAACATATTAGGCTACTAAATATCTATATTCAAGAAATTGGGAATGGAGAGTAATAAATATACTAACATGTGTTTTATTTGTGTCGCTCGGCGTGACGACAAGCTACCCTGTTGTAAACAATCTCTAATGATGCATCAAAAGGGAATATGTGTACTTAGCTAATAGGGCACTGTATAAGTTCAAGCTTGCCGAAACTCGTGTCCCAGGCTCTAGCGTCGCAATGGCGAACACGTGGTGGCTAGCTTGGCCTAGATGTCGACGCGCTTCTCTGGCCGGTTACGATGGATTACATGGAACAAATTGACAAGTTCCGGGCTAAATGTCAAGTTAATTCTTGTTGACGATTCACCACAATGTATCCTATGACACTGACACCAAACGAGTTGCTCAATTCTGCAACAAGTCTTCACACCGCACTTTGGCGCCTTTCCTCTAACACCGACGCCTCCACACCCTCTCCGATTAATGGCGTCTCTCCCTGCCCCGCTCCGCGTCCCGCATTTGCTACACAAATTATTTACTACGAATAATATTATTTCTCGCAGTTGCGGCTAAAATGCTTGGATAATGACGGGTTTATAATTCTAGGGAGCTAAATATTATTACTTGCTCGTTTTACGATGTTAAATGAGCAATGGAGGATGATTTTAATTCTCTCCATGGCATTCACGTGTGACGTTAAATTTATTACCAGATAACAGTTGTAACTAGAAACGCTCGATTTGGCATTATTTGGGAGTCAGGTTATCGGTAAATAATTATCACACAGAACACTGTTGTTTTTAGAGAATCAAACTCAATTCTCTGACACACTGGATATAAATGTGTTTATTTTGGTAGAATCTGAGGCAATACTGGTGTTTGGTTACGTAAGAATTCTAGCATTATTGTACAGATACAATTATTAGTTCATGTGAACTCTACGGTTGGTTAATTTTAGTTACTACAGTAATTAGTAGATTTTAGTAATAATTAATAATAATACAACAGTGTTGTATTATGTTGGAAATTTCCAACACGTATGGCACTTGGAGATATTAATAGGAGCTGCCTCGTATGGGCCAATTGGCCTTCTGCAGTTACCTTCTTTCTTATAATTCCTTTCCATCACTTATTTTTGGTGGTCAGGTGATCTGCCCAGGCGGATATAAAGGTCTGATCAGCAATCTTATCTTCATTCTACTTTGCTCTGATGAAGGCAAATTAGCCGAAAACGCGTTAAGCATTTTCTCTCTCTCTCTCTCTCTCTCTCTCTCTCTCTCTCTCTCTCTCTCTCTCTCTCTCTCTCTCTCTCTCTCTCTCTCTCTCTCTCTCTCTCTCTCTCTCTCTCTCTCTCTCTCTCTCTCTCTCTCTCTCTCTCTCTCTATATATATATATATATATGTCGTTCCTAGTAGCCAGAACGCACTTCTCAACTTAGTATGCATGGTCCGATTTGCCTAATAAGCCAAGTTTTCATGAATTAATTGTTTTTCGTTTACCTAACCTACCTAACATAACCTAACCTAACTTTTTCGGCTACCTAACCTAACCTAACCTATAAAGATAGGTTAGGTAAGGTTAGGTAGGGTTGGTTAGGTTCGGTCATATATCTACGTTAATTTTAACTCCAATAAAAAAAAATTGACCTCATACATAATGAAATGGGTAGCTCTATCATTTCATAAGAAAAAAATTAGAGAAAATATATTAATTCAGGAAAACTTTGCTTATTGGGCAAATCGGGCCTTGCATAGTAGGCTGAGAAGTGCGTTCTGGCTACTAGGTACGACATATACATATATATATATATATATATATATATATATATATATATATATATATATATATATCGTACCTAGTAGCCAGAACTCACTTTTTGGCCTACTATTCAAGGCCCGATTTGCCTAATAAGCCAAGTTTTCCTGAATTAATATATTTTTTCTAATTTTTTTCTCGTGAAATGATAAAGCTACCCATTTCATTATGTATGAGGTAAATTTTTTTTATTGGAGTTAAAATTAACGTAGATATATGACCGAACCTAACCAACCCTACCTAACCTAACCTAACCTATCTTTATAGGTTAGGTTAGGTTAGGTAGCCGAAAAAGTTAGGTTAGGTTAGGTTAGGTAGGTTAGGTAGTCGAAAAACAATTAATTCATGAAAACTTGGCTAATTAGGCAAATCGGGCCTTGCATAGTAGGCTGAGAAGTGCGTTCTGGCTACTAGGTACGACATATATATATATATATATATATATATATATATATATATATATATATATATATATATATATATATATATAGATATATATATATATATATATAAAACCAAATAACTCTTCCTCATGAGGGATTCGAATCTTAGATAGCCAGATGCATCAAACACGCTAGCATATCTAGTACAGTAATCACTTGACGGTGACAGACTGTACAAAAATGTTGGAAGATGTGAGACTTACCGAACATCCGACAGTCTCGCCATAGCTAGAGATCACTGATCGTTTTCATCAAATCAGTCACTACTGAAGAACACGCGAGCCTCAAATGTTCAGCACACTTTCTTAAACCACAAGTTATATGTAATCAAAGAACTTTTTTTTTTTAGATATATACGAGTTGTTACATTCTTGTACAGCCACTAGTACGTGTAGCGTTTCAGGTAGGTCCCTGGAATACGATCCCCGCCGCAAAGAATCATTTTTACAACCAAGTACTCATTTTACTGTTGAGTTAAACAGTGGACACAGTTAAGGATTTACGTGCAGTAAATCCTCCCCGACCAGGATACGAACCCATGACAAAGCTCTCGCGGAACGTCTTACCACTACACCACGGATACTGGTGTAGCCTTCTTCATGAAGGATTAAAACCTTTGATAGCCTGGTGCATCAAACACATGGTCAAAATGGTCAGTTTAAAGTGTCGTGTCCTAACCTTCCAGAGGACCGAACATAGAAAACGGGACTGTACGTCACTTTGAGAGCCGCTTCCATTTTCTAGTACGATATTTTTTTGGCCCACATAAATAGCTCTGGGAAATAAATTGCGATGAAGACAAAATATCTTCAAGACTGTAGAGTGGCAGATAGAGTTTAATGCTGAAAGTGTTGGGTTTTGAGCTACGCACAAAATTCTTGAAGTTGTGAAGTCTGAACTCGAGATAAGTAGGAATCTTATTCAAAAAATGAAAGCATAAATATACTGATTAAAGGAAATGACATAATGGAATTTATTTCCTGATGCTTCAGCAGTAAGACGTCTATCGGAAATTATATGAGGGCCACTAACTCTCTTGTGGCCTCGACGAAGACAAGAAGCCGGCGGCTTGTCGAAGATGTCCCCATTTGTCCTGAGGATTTTATCGAGGAGGATTTTAAACTGCAGTGGTGATTTGGCATTTACCGCTTCAACGGGTAGGCGGTTTCATGGATTAATAACCCTGTGGGTGAAATCTCCTGTTCTCAGTGCTACATTGTGGTTTATCGAGCTTGAAGCCGTTGCTCCTTGTTTGTGTTAAATCTGACTTTTTAAAGAAAGCGAGATTACTGAAATAGAGGGAATACAAAGAACATATACAGCAGGCATAGACACAACGAAGCACCGAAATTATTGGAATCGTCTCAAAGTTCTCAAAATGTATTCTCTAGAAAGGACACGAGAGAGGTATCAAATAATAGACACATGGAAAATACTGGAGGGCCTGGTCCCAAATTTACACAGGAAAATAATAACAAACTTGAGTGAGCTATATGGAAGGAAATGCAGAATAAAGCCAGCGAAGAGCAGAGGTGCCAGAGACACCATCAGGGAACACTATGAACTTCAGAGGTCCTCAGTTGTTCAACATGCTTCCAGCAAGTGTAAGAAATATTGCCAGAAGAAGAGTCTTCTAGAAAAAAATGGACACTTTTGCAAGAAGAACTCGACCAACCAGGCTGTGGTGGATATGTGTGTCTGCGGGCCGCTCCAAGCAACAGCCTGTTGAACCAAGCTATGACAAGTTACGCCTGGCCTCAGGCCGGGCATGGAGAGTAGGACTCCCAGAATTTTATTCAGGTACAATATCTGCCAAATTGTTCAGCATTTTAAAGGTTTCGACGGGATGAGCCCTGTCATGTCAGGTTTGTAGTGTTGCTAGCGCTGTGGCCCTCAGTGTGATGGTAAAGCTTCCTCCTTACCTTGCCTGTGTTGGGCCTCACGAGGCTTCCTCCTTACCTTGCCTGTGTTGGGCCTCACGAAGCTTCCTCCTTACCTTGCCTGTGTTGGGCCTCACGAGGCTTCCTCCTTACCTTGCCTGTGTTGGGCCTCACGAGGCTTCCTCCTTACCTTGCCTGTGTTGGGCCTCAGGAGGCTTCCTCCTTACCTTGCCTGTGTTGGGCCTCACGAGGCTTCCACCTTACCTTGCCTGTGTTGGGCCTCACGAGGCTTCCACCTTACCTTGCCTGTGTTGGGCCTCACAAAGCTTCCTCCTTACCTTGCCTGTGTTGGGCCTCACGAGGCTTCCTCCTTACCTTGCCTGTGTTGGGCCTCACGAAGCTTCCTCCTTACCTTGCCTGTGTTGGGCCTCACGAGGCTTCCTCCTTACCTTGCCTGTGTTGGGCCTCACGAGGCTTCCTCCTTACCTTGCCTGTGTTGGGCCTCAGGAGGCTTCCTCCTTACCTTGCCTGTGTTGGGCCTCACGAGGCTTCCACCTTACCTTGCCTGTGTTGGGCCTCACGAGGCTTCCACCTTACGTTGCCTGTGTTGGGCCTCACAAAGCTTCCTCCTTACCTTGCCTGTGTTGGGCCTCACGAGGCTTCCTCCTTACCTTGCCTGTGTTGGGCCTCACGAAGCTTCCTCCTTACCTTGCCTGTGTTGGGCCTCACGAGGCTTCCTCCTTACCTTGCCTGTGTTGGGCCTCACGAGGCTTCCTCCTTACCTTGCCTGTGTTGGGCCTCACGAGGCTTCCTCCTTACCTTGCCTGTATTAGGCCTCAGGAGGATTATACAGCTGAGTAATGGTCACCCAACTACACAGTGGACATAAGTTCACATGATCATGTACACAGACGGCTGAGAAATTTAACCCAAGGAATAAGAAACTTGTCTTATGGAGATGTTGAAAACACCGAATTTTACATTCTCTTGAAAGACTAAAAGTATAAGGTGACATAATTAATGTACATTAATGAATAAAAGAGTATAAAAGAGGACATAGGCTTGATTAATACATCAACACAAAATGTGACTCTAAACATTGGATATATATATTGAATAAGTTTAAGTTCCAGACAAATCTGGGTCAATACTGGTGACCGGTCTTGTGGATTAATGTACCAAATTAACAGGTAATATAATAGACGTGGAATTGTTTCTAGCGTAGGTTAGACATATATATAACTGAGTCTGTGTGTATGTAAATAAGAGCTGCCTCTCATGGACTAATATTTTGGCCGTATAGCAGTGTCCATTACTGTGTTATGTGTCCCCCTGGATGTGTCCATTACTGTGTTCTTATGTGTCCACCTGGACGTTGTGAAGGATAAGGACCACAGTGGTAGCCACCTGGATGTTGTGAAGGATAAGGATCACAGTGGTAGCCACCTGGATGTTGTGAAGGATAAGGATCACAGTGGTAGCCACCTGGATGTTGTGAAGGATAAGGATCACAGTGGTAGCCACCTGGATGTTGTGAAGGATAAGGATCACATTGGTAGCCACCTGGATGTTGTGAAGGATAAGGATCACAGTGGTAGCCACCTGGATGCTGGAAGAGCCTGGAGCAGCTGGTTCACCACCTGGGTTCTCTTGTACCAGTCCTGGGAGGTGACGACACCGTTGTTCCCATAGTTAGCCGTGTAGTACCACTCTCCCCACACCCCGATGAAGCCGGCCTGCAGCACTGCTATCACTCCAGCATACGTCTGCAACAATACATGCAACACTAACTGTTATCTTCCCAGCAAACGTCTGCATCAGCACATGCAATACTCACTGTTATCAACCTGCAAACACAGCTGACCATTCACTCTACGACGCCTTAACGTACAAGTGTGGGCTATTGGCACTCCTGCAACAACCTTACCATGCAGGTGTGGGTTAGCGGTGATCCTGCAACAGCCTTACCGTGCAGGTGTGGGCTAGTGGCACTCCTGCAACAGCCTTACCATGCAAGTGTGGGCTAGTGGCACTCCTCCAACAGCCTTACCGTGCAGGTGTGGGCTAGTAACACTCCTGCAACAGCCTTACCGTGCAGGTGTGGGCTAGTAACACTCCTGCAACAGCTTTACCATGCAGGTGTGGGCTAGTTACACTCCTGCAACAGCCTTACCATGCAGGTGTGGGCTAGCAACACTCCTGCAACAGCCTTACCGTGCAGGTGTGGGCTAGTGACACTCCTGCAACAGCCTTTCCGTGCAGGTGTGGGCTAGTGCCACTCCTGCAACAGCCTTACCATGCAGGTGTGGGCTAGTGGCACTCCTGCAACAGCCTTACCGTGCAGGTGTGGGCTAGTGCCACTCCTGCAACAGCCTTACCATGCAGGTGTGGGCTAGTGGCACGCCTCCAACAACCTTACCATGCAGGTGTGGGCTAGTGGCACTCCTCCAACAGCCTTACCGTGCAGGTGTGGGCTAGTGGCACTCCTGCAACAACCTTACCGTGCAGGTGTGGGCTAGTGGCACTCCTGCAACAGCCTTACCGTGCAGGTGTGGGCTAGTGACACTCCTGCAACAACCTTACCGTGCAGGTGTGGGCTAGTGGCACTCCTGCAACAACCTTACCGTGCAGGTGTGGGCTAGTGGCACTCCTGCAACAGCCTTACCGTGCAGGTGTGGGCTAGTGGCACTCCTGCAACAGCCTTACCGTGCAGGTGTGGGCTAGTGACACTCCTCCAACAGCCTTACCGTGCAGGTGTGGGCTAGTGCCACTCCTGCAACAGCCTTACCATGCAGGTGTGGGCTAGTGGCACTCCTGCAACAGCCTTACCGTGCAGGTGTGGGCTAGTGACACTCCTCCAACAGCCTTACCGTGCAGGTGTGGGCTAGTGACACTCCTGCAACAACCTTACCATGCAGGTGTGGGCTAGTGGCACTCCTGCAACAGCCTTACCGTGCAGGTGTGGGCTAGTGGCACTCCTGCAACAGCCTTACCATGCAGGTGTGGGTTAGTGGCACTCCTCCAACAACCTTACCTGTAGGAGAGGTGTTAACTGCTGTATATGGGCCGCCAGTTGAGCGGGCGGGGCGTCGTTGATGTTGCTGGCGTCGAGGGAGTAGCAGAACCTCAGCACCACCTGTAACACCAGTCTCTGTAAACATCTTTATCAAACTATCCGGTTTGCGGAGCCGGTCGGCCGAGCGGACAGCACACTGGACTTGTGATCCTGTGGTCCCGGGGTCGATCCCGGGCGCCGGCGAGGAAAAATGGGCAGAGTTTCTTTCACCCTATGTCCCTGTTACCTACCAGTAAAATAGGTACCTGGGTGTTAGCCATCTGTCACGGGCTGCTTCTTGGGGGTGGAGGCCTCGTCGAGGACCGGGCCGCGGGGACACTAAAAGCCCCGAAATCATCTCAAGATAACCTCAAGATAACTCAACATTGTGGTGAAGGAGAGACAATATCAATTCTTCTTGCAACATCGTGGTCATAGCAGAAGGTAAAAAATGTTGCCTAGTATTTCAACACTTAAAAAATCCACAGAAATAACTACAAAGGAACATCAGACATTGGCTAAACCCTGCACATCCAACACTCAGCCAATTACCAACAGCCAGACAACACTCAGATTCAGTCAACCATCTTCAAGACCGAGACACAAAATTCACCATACTGCTCCAGCAACCATAACAACTAAGGTAGTCAGGAGGATGAAGAAATAATAGAATACTGTAGTTGGATACCAATCAAAGACTAGATAAGGCGGGGTGTTGTATGGTGAGGAATGGTGGTGTATGGTGAGGAATGGTGGTGTATGGTGAGGAATGGTGGTGTATGGTGAGGAATGGTGGTGTATGGTGAGGAATGGTGGTGTATGGTGAGGAATGGTGGTGTATGGTGAGGTCTGGTGCTGTATGGTGAGGTATGGTGGTGTATGGTAAGGTCTGGTACTGTGTGGGTTAGGTCTGGTGCTGTACTGTGGAGTATGGTGCTGTATGGTGAGGTATGGAGTTGAATAATGAGGTCTGGTGCTGTATAGTGAGGTATAGGGCAGTATAGTGAAGTCTGGTGTTGTATGGTGAGCTCTTGTAGTGTATGGTGAGGTCAGGTACTGTATGGTGAGGTCAGGTACTGTATGGTGAGGTCTGGTGCTGTATGGTGAAATCTGGTGTTGTATGGTGAGGTCTGGTGCTGTATGGTGAAATACGGTGTTGAATGGTGAGGTCTGGTGCTGTATGGTGAGGTCTGGGGCTGAATAATGAGGTCTGGTGCTGTATGGTGAGGTCTGATGCTGAATGGTGAGGTCTGGTGCTGTATGGTGAGGTCTGGTGCTGTATGGTGAGTTCTGGGTCTGTATGGTGAGTTCTGGTGTTGTTTTCTGAGGTCTTGTGTTGTATGATGAGGTCTGGTATTGTATGGTGAGATCTGCGGCTTTATGGTGAGATATGGAGCTATATGGTAAGGTCTGGTGCTGTATAGTGAGTTCTGGTGGTGTATTGTGAGATCTGGTGTCGTGTGGTGAAGTCTGGTGCTGTATGGTGAGATCTGGTGTTGTATGGTGAGGTCTGGTGCTGTATGGAGAGGTCTGAGGGGGGGTATGGTAAGGTCTGGTGGTGTATGGTGACGTCTGGTGGTGTATGGTGACGTTTGATGGTGTAAGGTGACGTCTGGTGATGTCTGGTGGTGGTGTATGGTGAGCTCTGGTGGTGTATGGTGACGTCTGGTGGTGTATGGTGAGCTCTGGTGGTGTTTGATGACGTCTGGTGGTGTATGGTTAGGTCTGGTGGTGTATGGTGACGTCTGGTGGTGTATGATGACGTCTGGTGGTGTATGGTGAGGTCTGGGGCTCTATACCTACTTGACAACTGCTTGATGGGGTTCTGTGAGTTCTTCTACTCCCCAAGCCCTGTCTGAGGCCAGACTTGACTTGTGAGAGTTTGGTCCACCAGGCTGTTGCTTGGAGCGGCCCGCAGGCCCACATACCCACCACAGCCCGTTTGGTCCGGCACGTTTTTTAGAAAACAGTCTAGTTTTCTCTTGAATATGTCCATGGTTATTCCAGCAATATTTCTGATAGTCGCTGGGAGGACGTTGAACAACCGCGGACCTCTGATGTTTATACAGTGTTCTCTGATTGTGCCTATGACACCTTTGCTCTTCCCTGGTTCTATTCTGCATTTTCTTCCATATCGTTCACTCCAGTACGTTGTTATTTTACTGTGCAGATTTGGAACCTGTCCCCTCCAGTATATTCCATGTGTATACGGAATATACACATGGAATATGAATTGACTAGATATATTTGGTATCTCTCTCGTCTCCTTTCTAGTGAGTACATTTGGAGAGCTTTGAGACGATCCCAATAATTTAGGTGCTTTATCGCGTCTATGCGTGCCGTATATGTTCTCTGTACTCCCTCTATTTCAGCAATCTCTCCTGCTCTGAAGGGGGAAGTGAGTACTGAGCAGTACTCATGACGGGACAACACAAGTGACTTGACGAGTACAACCATTGTGATGGGATCCCAAGATTTGAAAGTTCTCGGAATTCATCCTATCATTTTTCTGGCTGCTGCAATACTTGCTTGGTTATGCTTTTTAAACGTTAGGTCGTCGGACATCATTATTCCCAAATCCTTGACATGCTGTTTTCCTACAATGGGCCAGATTCGATTGTGTTTTGTACCCTGTATTATGTTTCAGATCCTCATTTTTGCCGTACCAGAGTACCTAGAATTTATCACTGTTAAACATTATGTTATTTTCTGCTGCCCAATCGAAAACTTTGTTGATATCTGCTTGTAATTTTTAAATGTCTTCCGCAAACGTAATTGCCATTCTGATTTTTGTGTCATCTGCAAAGGATGACACGAAGCTGTGACACGAAGCTGTATGGTGTGGCCTGGTGGTGTATGGTGACGTCTGGTGGTGTATGGTGACGTCTGGTGGTGTATGGTGACGTCTGGTGGTGTATGGTGACGTCTGGTGGTGTATGGGGATGTCGGGTGGTGCATGGTGACGTCTGGTGTTGTATGGTGAGGTCTGGGGCTGTATGGAGACATCTGGTGGTGTATGATGTGGTCTGGTGTTGTAAGGTGAGGTCTATTGCTGAATGGTTAGGTCTGGTGCTGTATGGTTAAGGTCTAGTGTTGTATCGTGAAGTCTGGTGTTATATGGTGAAGTCTGGTGTTATATGGTGAAGTCTGGTGCTTTATGTTGAAATCTGGTATTGTACGGGGAAGTCTGGTGCTGTATGGTGAGGTCTGGTGCTGTATGGTGAGGTCTGGTGCTGTATGGTGAGATCTGGCGCGTTATGGTGAGGTCTGGTGTTATATAATGAGGTCTGGGACTGTATCGTCACCACTTGGTCCGGGAGACATCTCCCGTCACGCAGAGTGCAGTCGCACCTCCACAGATCTCCAGTATCAGCTCTTGATACTGGTAATGGCTCAAAAGGGCCACCACTTACGGGCTATTCATGCCCGTGCCACCTTTTGGGTGGCTTAATCTTCATCAATCATTCTGTATCGTGAGGTCTGATGTTGTATGGTGAAGTCTAGTGCTGTATGGTGAGGTCTGGGGCTGCATGGTGAGGTCTGGTACTGTATGGTGAGGTCTGTTGTTGTATGGGGAGGTGTTGGGCTGTATGGTGAGGTCTGATGCTGTATGGTGAGATCTGGAGCTTTATGATGAGGTCTGCGCTGTATGGTGAGGTCTGGTGTTGTATAGTGAAGTT
Source organism: Procambarus clarkii (assembly GCF_040958095.1). Taxonomy (NCBI): domain Eukaryota; kingdom Metazoa; phylum Arthropoda; class Malacostraca; order Decapoda; family Cambaridae; genus Procambarus; species Procambarus clarkii. The sequence continues at coordinate 18,785,848 of NC_091151.1, read as the reverse complement.
TGTTGTATGGTGAGGTCTGGTGTTGACTGGTGTAGTCTTGTGCTGTACGGTGAGGTCTGGTGCTGTATGGTGAGGTCTGGGGCTGTATGATGAGGTGTGATGGTGTATGGTGAGGTCTGGTGAAGTATGGTGAGGTCTGTTCTTGTAAGGTGAGGTCTGTTCTTGTAAGGTGAGGTCTGGTGCTTTATGGTGAGGTTTGGGGCTGTATGGTGATGTTTGGTTCTGTATAGTGAGGTCTAGTGCTGGGTGTAGTAAGGTCTGGGTCTGTATGGTGAGTTCTGTTGTTGTATGATGAGGTCTAGTGCTGTATGGTGAGCTTTGGGGCCGCATAGTGAGGTCTAATGCTGTATGGTGAGGTCTGGGGCTGTATAGTGACGTCTGGTGTTGTATGGTGAGGTCTGATGCTGTATGGTGAGGTCTGAGGCCGCATGGTGATGTGTGGTGGTGTATTATGAGGTTTGGTGGTGTATGGTAACGTCTGGTGGTGTATGGTGAGGTCTGGTGTTTTATTGTGAGGTCTGGTGTTGTATAGTGAAGTTTGTTATATGGTGAGGTCTGGTGTTGACTGGTGTAGTCTTGTGCTGTATGGTGAGGTCTGGTGGTGTATGGTGAGGTCTGAGGCTGTATGGTGAGGTCTGAGGCTGTATAGTGAGGTCTGGGGCTATATGGTGAGGTCTGAGGCTGCATGGTGATGTGTGGTGGTGTATTATGAGGTCTGGTGGTGTATGGTAACGTCTGGTGGTGTATGGTGAGGTCTGAGGCTGTATGGTGAAGTTTGGGGCTATATGGTGAGGTCTAAGGCTGCATGGTGGTGTATTATGAGGTCTGGTGGTGTATGGTGAGGTCTGAGGCTGTATGGTAAGGTCTGGTAGAGTAGGCTGAGGTTTGGTGGTGTATGGTGATGTTTGGCGTTGAATGTTGAGGTCTGAAGCTTTATGGTGAGATCTGGTTGTGTATGATGAGGTCTAGTGGTGTATGGTAACGTATGGTGGTGTATGGTGACGTCTGGGCCTGTATGGTGAGGTATTGGGCTGTATGGTGACGTCCGGTGGTGTTTGATGAGGTCTGTTTGTGTATGGTGGGGTCTGATATTGTATGGTGAGGTCTAGTGCAGTATAGTGAGGTCTGAGGCTGTATGATGAGGTTTGGTGGTGAATGAGGAGGTCTGGTTTTGTTTGGTGCTGTATGGTGAAGTCTGGTGCTGTATGGTGAGGTCTGGTGCTGTATGGTGAGGTCTGATGCTGTATGGTGAGGTCTGTTGTTGTATGGTGAGATCTGGTGCTGTATGGTGAGGTCTGGTTATGTTTGTTGAGGTTTGGTAGTGTATGTCCGAAAACTCGACACCATAGAATAATATTACATGCAAAATGCAGATAATATTGCTGCTGTTGTATACACAAGTTAACCCATAGAAAATGTAGCTTTTAGTGGAATTTTTCTTCAATAGAAAACGGGATATCATTGCCACATAGTACTATAAATTCTCCAGCTATTGTGTTGGGAATTATTCTTAAATACAGTAGTCTTTGGACTTATTACATCATAAAAACATATCATTTGAATTAACTTAATTATTAGTATCAAAATAGAGTAAATGTGGCCCTTCTACCACATATTGACATCTGGACAAAGAGAGCCAGGTGCGTCAGTGGTGAGGGAGGTCAGCCATTGTTAAGACCATAGTGGCTGGAGCAAATTCAGCTCCTATAATTCTCTTGGACGAAGTGTTATGGAGATCAAATTAGTGATTGTTCCATCATCAACACGCAGTCAACATCTAAACAAGGGAAGTATCTTACCGAAACCCGTTTATCTAATAATTTTTGGCCAGTTAATGTTAAGTAGATATAGGGCGAACCGGTTAGGACGTGAACAAGCCACTAAATACAGGTAATTAGGCCTTGGTCCTTATCTAATCTATATAAATAAAAATGGAAATGTTCGTTTGTTCAAAATCGCTAATCTCTGAAATTTCTTCACGGATTACTTTGAAATTTTCACACAATGTTCCATTCACATCCGAGCGGGGTTTTTTTTATACTTCCTATATCGATATCATGTCTGTGATGGGAAAAAAAACATGTTTTTTTTTTTTAAACTGTGTTTTAATGTGTTTTTCATGTGAGGGAAATCTTTGAAACCTCTTTACCGATTGCTTTGAAATTTTGCACAACATTGCATTGGAATAGGCAAGTGGTTTTATATACACACTATACTCATGTCTCACCTGTGACAGGAAAAAACATGCTTTTTAAAAAAAACAGCGCCATTTGTAGGACGTAGGAGCAACACACGCTCTAATCTACGAATGTTCTTCACTGATTGCTTTGAAATTTTGACACAACATTCCATACAAATACGTTCGTGTTTTTATATACCTACTATTTAGATGCCACACCTGTGACAGGTAAAAACATACTTTTTTTTTAAACAGCGCCATCTGTTGCACGTAAGATCAACACATGCAGTACAAGATATGTTACGATTCCATTTCAATGTTTCTGATTGCATTGATAAATAGAATTTAGATTGATTCTGGCAGCATTTCGATCCCAAAATGGCATATCCTTAGCTCTTGCATCGCCCGAAATTGCTGCAATATTGCTACCAGGTCGAAGAACTGCCACTTCGACTTTGAAATCGCATTTGAACATGCAATTCAGTGAAACTCCCACGTGCAACATTTCCAAAAGATCCGGCATGGGAAAAGTATTGCAGAAATGCAAACTTATTATTTGGGATGAATACACAATGCCCCACAAAAAATCGCTCGAGCCTCTTGATCAATCATTGCAAGATTTGCGTGGAAACATCACACCATTGGGAATGCATTATTATTGCTTGCAGGAGATTTAAGGCAAACATTACCTGTAATTCCTCGATTGACACCAGCGGACGAAATAAATGCTTGCATGAAATACTCTACTTTGTGGCGCCACGTAAAGATATATAAATTAACTACAAATATACGTATAGTTATGTAGCTACTGCAAAACGATCCATCAGCTGAGATATTCTCACATCAATTTCTGGAAATTGGGAACGTAAACGTGCCGGTTGATCTGACCTCAGGACGAATTTCATTGCCTTAGCTTTCGCAATTTAGTGACATCATAAAAGAATTGGTTGAAAAAGTATTTCCCAATATTCAAACCAATTATGAGAATCACGATTGGCTAAGTGAACGAGCTATTCTTGTGGCCAAGAACAAAACGTCTACGACCTTAACAATATTATTCAGTCTAACATTCAGAGCGAGGCAATTACATAAAAGTCCGTCGACACTGTTATTAAAGCAGATGAAGAGGTAAATTATCCATCATAATTTTTCAATTCACTCCATCTGCCAGGGATACCATCACACGTACAACAATTGAAAATCGGCGTGCCAATTATCATGTAGCGAAATATCAACCAGCCAAAACTTTGCAACGCCACGCGCCGTGCAGTAAACAAATTAACCAGCGACGTCGTAGAAGCAACAATCTTGACAGGACCTTTCAAACAGGAAAGTGTATCATTCCCTGCATTCCTATGATTCCAACAGATATGCCATTTCAATTTAAGAGATTTTAATTTCCAATTCGATTGGCGTTTGCAATCACCATCAATAAAGCTCAGGGCCAATTTTTAGAATTGTGCAGTTTATATCTAGACACAGATTGCTTCTCACATGGACAATTATATGTTGTGTGTTCTAGAGCCGGCAAACCAGACAATCTCTATATCTCCTCAGACAATGGAACAACAAAAATTATTGTATACCCACAAGCATTGTGAAATTAAACATATTAGAAACGTGCACTTTCTCTTTTCTGTCTTTACCATTTAACCAGACTGAGCCACTGCAACGCGTGGCGGGTACAGCTAGTCTATATAAATAAAAATGGAAATGTTCGTTTGTTCAAAATCGCTAATCTCCGAAAGTTCTTCACCGATTGCTTTGAAATTTTCACACAACATTCCATTCGCATCCGAGCAGGTTTTTATATACGTACTATATAGATGTCACGTCTGTAACGGAAAAAAACATACTTTTTAGAAAAAACTGTGTTTTTCATGTCAGGGAAATCTTTGAAACCTCTTTACCGATTGCTTTGAAATTTTGACACAACGTTGCATTCGAATAGACGAGTGTTTTTATATACCTACTAGATACATGTCTCACCTGTGACAGGAAAAAAACATGCTTTTTTTTAAATCAGCACCATCTGTAGGACGTATGAGAAACATATGCTGTAAACTCTGAAAGTTCTCCTCTGATTGCTTTGAAATTTTGTCACAACGTTCCATTCAATTACGTGCATGTTTTTATATACCTACTATCTTGATGTCACACCTGTGACAGGTAAAAACATGCTTTATTTGGAAAAACAGCGCCATCTGTTGCATGTAAGAGCAACACACGCTATTTAAAATACGTTACAATTTCATTTCAATGTTTCTGATTGCATTGATAAATTGATTTTTCATAGATTTTTATTTATTTTTATTTTTATTTAATTATTTTGTGTGACATTGCCTTGGAACTGAGTTGCGTTGTTTACCATAGTGTTCATTTCGTGAGTATAGTTTATTTGTTTCTTTTTTCATTGTTTTTCATTTCGTTTTTTTAACAGTTCCTTTTTTTCAGTGCAATTGGTGGTGAAATTGAGCTGTGTCTATTGATCTACGTTTGATTTGAAATATTTCGTTAGTATTTTTTGGTTTTCTTTTGAAAAAAAAAATGGAAAATACGTTTTTTCACAGCTGCAAATGTGCAACAAACAGCTATGACTCCACGGGCTACAACGGTTACGGCTTTCTTCATGTTATGTCAGAATGACGTGTTTGCAAAAAGCTGCTGTATTCAGAAGTGCCTACGTATTACACGTGGAATGCCAGTAGAAAATCATTTGAACGACGCAAACGAGGAGAGCGAGTCGACGGACAACCTGGCATATTCAAATAAACTACGATAGGGTCGACTGTTGGCAGCCGTGGAGTGAGGACGTTTCTCGACCCTCCGTGGCTGTTGGAGTTGTTTGCTGTTTTGGTCGCCAGGTGGTGTGGGCGTCATTGCCCTACCAGTTTTGTTGCCTGCCTGGCTGCGTTGACGTGGCAGTTCTGACATGGGGGGCCATCTTCCTCCTGTTCAGCGTGTGAACTCCGTGGGCCTGGAGTTTACTTGTAAGGCTGGTTATCCGACCATCGAGATGGTGATGTGTGACATGCTTCGTGTTCCGGTGGAAGCTGTTTACGGTGTGGAGCTAGTTTCGGCCCATCGGGTTGTTATTAAGTTCGTGGGGGAGGACGAGTACCGGGACTTCCTCCGTCGGTACGAGGGGCGTACGTTGCCGTTGCCAGACGATGCCGGCTCTGTGGCGATTTCGGACCGCAGTGGTGCCCTGACTTATGTCAGTATCCATGGTGCGCCCCTGGAATTCCCTGATGACCTCCTCCGGCGTTACTTCGGGGGTTTTGGTACTATTGTCAGCGTGCGGGTGAACACGCTCTCCTCGGGGCGGTATGCTGGGAGGCGTACAAACATTCGCACGTTGGGGATGCGCCTGCGGTCGGATATACCTTCTTCTGTCCGGCTTATGGGGTACTACGTCCGGGTGTATTATGCCCGGCAGCCTCGTACCTGTTTCCGGTGTGGCCTGTTGGGGCATCAGGCTGCCGGATGCTCTGAGGCCCCTGCTGCTCCTGTCAACTTGTTCCGCGACGAGGATTTCCCGCCGCTCCCTCTGGAGGCAGTCTCCGGTGATGTTGATGAGGTGGTGCGCGTCCCGTCTGCTGCTGCAGCTTCCCCGGCCGCGCCTGCCGTTCCTCCGGTTGTTGTCGTCCCTCCTCCGGTTCTTGAGGTACCGTCGGTTGGTCTGCCTGATCCTGTTGCTGTTCCAACTGCTCCCGTGGGCCTTCCTGGAGCTCCCTGTGTGACGTCGCTGTCTTCTCCCTCGTCTTCTGATGCTGCGCCTGGCCCTGTGTCCGTGACTCGGGTTCCGGATGTGCTTGGTGCTGGGGTGACTGCGGAGTCTCCTGCTGTGTGTGGCCCGGTTCCCCCTGTGGTAGAGGCTGCTGTCGTCCTGGCGTCGGTTCCTTCGGCTCGTGGTACCCGTGTTTCTGGGTCACTTACCGGCTCGGACGATATCCGGCCGGTGCCCAAACGTTCCCGGCGTTCGTCTTCTTCCTGGGCCGACGTTGGTGACTTCAGTGACTGTAGGGCTTCGGATGTTGACAGTGTGGATACGGATGCGTCGATGTCTCCGCGGTTCGTGGTGGCGGAGGTCCATGTGCCTGCCGGTGCTGGTGCCTGTGTCTCGGACGTGCCTTCGGTTCTTTCTCCGCCGGGGGACTCTCCGCAGTGGGGGGTGGTGGCTTCCGCTGCCAGGGATGGTGTGGACTCTGGTGCTGGGCGTGGCCTGGTGGTGACGTTACGGAAGGATGCACGCCTGCTGTCGTCTGGTGGTGTGCCCGGGGCCGCGGGTACCCCTGTGGTGCGGGTGCGCGTTGGGGCCCTGGGGGACGTGTTGCCGGCGTCTGTGATGCCACCGGGTCACTGGTCGAAGATTGCCGAGTTACTGCTGTCTGACGGACCGGAGTGCTTTCGTGGAGGGCAAGTTCCCTTCCTGTGGGGGCGAGTGGCGACTTCTCGCCTCATGAGTTCTACCTTCTGGGTCCCCAGTTTGCAGGTGTTTGTTGCCCCGGTTCCGGATGTTATGGCGTCCCCGGTGGATGGACGAGACCCTTGGCAATGGGGGCTCTGGGAGGCGTTCAATGTAAGATTCCCGCGGGCCAAGTTCCCGGGCAAGTATGTGCTCTGATTTCTTGTGTATTTACTCTATGACATGCTGTGTGCCCTTCTGGCTGTTTGTTTGCCCTGTTCTGTTATGTGCTTCTGCCTCTCCCTTTGTGCGTAGCTTTGCCGTGTGGCATATTAGTTTCTACCCGCCAAACACACACCGAAACTACGACGTTGGTACAACGTTCGAACAAGTTTTAGCACTTCCTAACTAGTTATAACAACTAATATAGCAAGTTGTAACAAGGTTCTAATACGTCATAAACACGTTAAGCCAAGATGTAACAACTTTATTACAAGTTGTAACAAGCGGAAAATAGACACAGTTTCGGTTTGTGTTTCCAGGGTAGTGCTTGGCGTCACTCGTTTCGCGTTTTGGCTTAGCATTTCGCCTTTCCTGGCTTTGCGATTCACCCTTCACGGGTACGCCGGGGCGCATCGGATCCCACGATCGTCGTCGCCCCTAACTCAACAACAACAACAACTACGATAGGCAGACTACACCGTGCATCCCAATCAAGATAAATACTTCTTTCTTCGCATGCTGTTGGTAAATGTGCCTGGATCAACGTCTTCCAGCAATTGAGATTTGTCAACGGCGTTACACATGCCACTTTCTGTAGTGCATGTCAACCTCTGAATTAATTGAAGAACGACCGACACTGGGATGTATGCATTAATGACGCGTCCAACACGTCACATCCAAATAAAAATCATGCATTGTTTGCAATCATATTGACCACTGGCTCTCCTTCACCTCCAACAGAGTTATGGAAGAAATATAAATTGCACATGGCTGAAGATATTGTACGTCGAATACGCAAGGAAAATTCAAATATGAACATGGATTTCACAGCAGAAATCTATAACAAAGCGTTGATAATGCTTGAAGATTTGCGCTTAGAAATCACGAACGAAGTTCTCAATCAATTGAAAATGCCATCACCAAATCGATCTGCTGCTGCTTCGTTCGATGTAGAATTGCGTCGTGAACAAAGTTACAACACAGGTGATCTGTTGTCATGTGTGCAATCAAATATTCCTAATCAAATGCTTAAGCGAAAAGGCATTTACAATTAAATATTTCCAACTGTCAATAACGGGCTTGAGAAATTTTCTTAGATGCGCCAGGAAGAACTGGAGCATCTAACCTTTCTAATGGTTAGCTAACCTTTCTAATTAGATTGATTCTGGCAGCATTTCGATCCCAAAATGGCATAGCCTTAGCTCTTGCATCGTCCTGATTAACTGTGACATTGCTACCAGGTGGAAGAACTGCTACCTCGGCTTTGAAATTGCCACTGAACATGCAATTCATTGAAACTCCCACGTGCAACATTTCCAAAGCATCCGGCACACGAACTTAACAATATTATTCAGTCTAACATGCAAAGCGAGGCAGACACATAAAAGTCCGTGGACATTGTTGAGAAAGCAGACGAAACGGTTAGTTATCCAACAGAATTTTTGAATTCACTCGATCTGCCAGGGATACCATCACACATGTGGCAATTGAAAATCGGCGTGCCAATTATCATGTTGCGTAATATCAACCAGCCAAAACTTTGCAATGCCATGCGCCTTGCAGTAAACAAATTAATCAGCGACGTCATAGAAGCAACAATCTTGACAGGACTTTACAAAGGTGAAGATGTCCACATTCCCTGCATTCCTATGATTCCAACAGATATGCCATTTCAATTTAAGAGATTGTAATTTCCAATTCGATTGACGTTTGCAATCACCATCAACAAAGCTCAGGGCCAATCTTCAGACTTGTGCAGTTTATATCTAGACACGGATTGCTTCTCACATGGACAATTATATTTTGCGTGTTCTAGAGTCGGCAAACCAGATAGTCTCTATATCTCCTCAGACAATGGAACAACAAAAAATATTGTATACCCACAAGCATTGGAAAATTAAACATATTATAAACGTGTGCTTTCCCTTTTCTTTCTTTCCCCCTTTACCCAGATTGAGCCACAGCAACGCGTGGCGGGTACTACTAGTAATATATAAATGTTTCATCTAATATAGCTGTCATATATTAGGATTCCGGTTTTACAGCTAGTGCCCTTTGACAGGAACAAGAAGAGGAAGCAAGAATTAATCTTGGTACATCAGTTACTTGGGGTGATGGAAGCTAGCCTCTCACGAGGATAATTTGGTGTCTACATCCTAGTTATACCTGGTGGACTAAGCCTACCATACAATAAGATAAGGCACCTCCTCAATTTATTTACTAATATATGTAGTTTAATACAGTAGTTTGTTTGGCTACATATATATAAATTTAATATAAACCCCCTAATGTGTAATGATCGATTCGTGAGAAAAATTGCAGAAATACAGTCCGCTAAACATCATACAAATTGCTATCGAAATATATAAATTAATGTATATATAAATTCTATATAAATTCATATAAATTTAATAAATATAAATCTCACAGGTCGGTTCCCATATTATATGGTCCTTTGAACCAAGATAGTACAGAACCGGTTCGAATCTGCCTACATTATATGGTCATCTTCGAGCCGGATGACAGGCTATTTTGTCATCTTTGTATGGGATGAACCAGAGGTAACCAGTGGATTCATTAAATACACTCGTACTAGTGCAATGTATACAATAACAATACATCGCCAGTCAGTGACCGGCAGCGTAGTCTTGAGCGAGCTCACGAGCCCCTCAGTCCAGCCTCATCAGCGGTTTCATGGTCAACCACCAATTGGTGGGGTGTTATTCCCTGAAGTGACAGCGCTTATTTTAAAGCCAGCCAAATTAGTGGCTGTGCTATCGCAAGATTATTCACGAATTTTGTGGTGTTAATTTCGCGAGGTTACTAATAATATTTAATACTTCTTGATAATACTACAAGTTTCATAGAGGCAATTAAGAGGCTATCATCAATAATTGTGTATATTATTTCTCTTAAATAGAGAATTATTTAATATATATTGCACTAGTGTTCACAATACAATATTTACTAATTGCCAACCCACAACAGGGTAGGATATTACCATTGACTTGTTGAACTATTTATTGTTCATACTAGTCCCATTATTACCATAGTCTAGTTGTACTACATTGAACAACCTAGCACCATTAATGAATGGTACAGGCCCTATTTTGGGTGTAATTTTTATCAACTCGAGTTGAGTTGTATATATAATAATTTACTTATGATCATTACACCTTTGAGTGATTAATTAGTGTCTATACCATCCTAGGGTAATAATTGAGGAGCTAACCTAAAGGTACTTCCAGTGACACTGGTTTATCACTCAAATCATTAGAGTGTATGATTATATATATATATATATAATGTGTATTAATTTTAAGTGCTAACCTCTAGTAGAGGTAGGATTATAGCCTAATGAGTGCAGAATTTTACCCTAGGCTACCATCAGAGCTTGTTCAGCATTATGAGCAACCCAAGTACAAGCCCCACAAGGCTTCACCAACTAGCCAGTATGGATAATGCAGGGAGAATGAAATGAACCATACCCGTGGGTTGTTTGACCAAGGGTCCCAGAGAACCTATGTCACTAAAAGGTTGGCAGATGAACTACAATTAAGGCCTGTAGCCCAGACGACAATCAACATCTCAGAGTTTCTAACCGATACAGGACCTCAAGTCTATCAGGTGGTACAACCATCAGTACGTTTAGGCAGGTACGTCTGTCAAGTACAAGCCATTGTGGTGGACAAAATACCAGTAGACCTACAAGTACAAGGTCTGAGAGCAACAGCCAAATTCCTGAGAAATAGAGGAATAAAATTGGCAGATAATATTAAGTCTGATCACCTCACCGACTTCGGTATCCTTGTAGGTACAGACTACTACCATCGATTCATCGGTAGCCCTACTAAATATCAGGGCATAACCATGCTAAATTCTGCAAGAGGTAAATTACTCTCAGGCCCAGTATTAAGCCTGAGGAGACCTATGTCTGCAGATAAACAATACCAGTAGAAATCTAAATTTGTCAGCTGATTATATTTCTCCAGTAGCATTATACTAAGGAGATTACAGCTGACTATACCAACAGAGGTTGATGTTAATATCATCATTTAAAGCTGAAGATGAGTTCATGAGGCCTCAGCGGCAAATCAGTGAACAGTAGCCTAAACAGCTACAAGTCACTGCGACCAATGTCACTGAACCCACTGCAATCACAGAACCATACTTGACTTTAATGATGGGATATTCAATCCTCTGAATCAATTAACTAAATTAAACCACAATTAATCTGACAACTGATTTTGATACATTTATTATTTAATCAAGATGAATTTCATGGGCCTCAGTGTTTATATATCAGTGACCAGTTACCTGAACAAGCTTCAAGTTATATCTAATGTCACTGATCTCACTGCAGTCCCTGAATCATACTTGACTGTAGTACTTGATCACTTTCAGTACTCTGGGTTGATATGTAATAGGCTAGAATTTTAGCCTCACAAGAGTTAACAGGGAAATGAAATTGCATTAGACTTCTAACCGCTGCAACTTGAGTACGGGACATCCGTCCTGTACGAACAAACACACAAATGTGTGATTACTAACAATTAACATCAAATTAAGCTAATAATTCGAAGGAGGATTAACAGTGTTCGTCTGTTCTAAATAGGACTGCGACCTGTGAGCGGCCCCCGGGGAATTATGTCGGAAAACCCGACACCATTACTAATATAAAATGCAAGAAGCAGATAATATTGCTGCTGTGTTGTATACACAAGTTAACCCATAGAAAATATAGCTTGTAGTGGAATTTTCCATCAATAGAAAATGGGATATCATTGCCACATAGTACTATAAATTCACCAGCTATTCTGTTGGGAATTATTCTTAAATACAGTAGTCTTTGGACTTATAACATCATAAAAGCATCTCATTTGAATTAACTTAATTATTAGTATCATAATAGAGTAAATGTGACCCTTCTACCACATATTGACATCTGGACAAAGAGAGCCAGATGGGTCAGTGGTGAGGGAGGTCAGCCATTGTTAAGACCATAGTGGCTGGAGCAAATTCAGCTCCTATAATTCTCTTGGACGAAGTGTTATGGAGATCAAATTAGTGATTGTTCCATCATCAACACGCAGTCAACATCTAAACAAGGGAAGTATCTTACCGAAACCCGTTTATCTAATCATTTCTGGCCAGTTAATGTTAAGTAGATATTAGGGTGAACCAGTTAGGACGCGAACGAGCCACTAAATACAGGTAATTAGGCCTTGGTCCTTATCTAATAATATATAAATGTTTTCCCTGATATAGCTGTCATATATTAGGATTCCGGCTTGACAGCTAGTGCCCTTTGACAGGAACAAGAAGAGGAAGCAAGAATTCATCTTGGTACATCAGTTACTTGGGGTGTTGGAAGCTTGCCTCTCATGAGGATAATTTGGTGTCTACATCCTAGTTATACCTGGTGGACTAAGCCTACCATACAATAAAGTAAGGCACCTCCAATTTTATTAACTAATATATGTAGTTTAATACAGTAGTTTGATTGGCTGCATATATATAAATTTAATATAAACCCCCCTCTAATGTGTAAGGATCGATTTGTGAGAATAATTGCAGAAATACAGTCCGCTAAACATCATACAAATCGCTATCGAAATATATAAATAACGTAAATATATATTCTATATTTTATAAATTCATATAAATTAATAAATAAATATAAATCTCACAGGTCGGTTCCCACATAAACAGACCATATTGTGTTCAGTTCACCATATTGTGTTCAACTCACCATATTGTGTTCAGCTCACCATATTATGTTAAGCTCACCATATTGTGTTCAGTTCACCATATTGTGTTCAGCTCACCATTTTGTGTTAAGCAGACCATATTATGTTCAGTTCACCATATTGTGTTCAGCTCACCATATTGTGTTCAGCTCACCATATTGTGTTCAGCTCACCATATTGTGTTCAGCTCACCATATTATGTTAAGCTCACCATATTGTGTTCAGTTCACCATATTGTGTTCAGCTCACCATTTTGTGTTAAGCAGACCATATTATGTTCAGTTCACCATATTGTGTTCAGCTCACCATATTGTGTTCAGCTCACCATATTGTGTTCAGTTCACCATATTGTGTTCAGCTCACCATTTTGTGTTAAGCAGACCATATTATGTTCAGTTCACCATATTGTGTTCAGCTCACCATATTGTGTTCAGCTCACCATATTGTGTTCAGCTCACCATATTATGTTAAGCTCACCATTTTGTGTTCAGTTCACCATATTGTGTTGAGCTCAACATACCTTCATGCCGGCATTCCTTAAGGTGATGAAGTCATCAGTGATCTTCTGTAGGATGGTTGAGGTGAGGTTCTTGTTCACAAATTGGTCCAGAACAATGTTTCTGCAAGGTAAAGACCACTTATGATAACCTTAAATTAAAATTCTAAATTTTACCCCGAGGGACGAGTTTATTGGGCAGCGCCACTCATCCTGTGAGAAGACATACCGCCATAGCAGCATGTACAACACTCCCCAAAAGGTAGAAAACCCGCTGGGTTGTTCATCCTGTCACTTGTACCCAGACACAGCTGGGACTTGCTTAACTGTCTCAAGTGAACAGCTTCTCAAACAGGAAGATTAACATCTGTCAACCTTTAAAATCATACGTTATCTTGCGGGTGTAAAATGGAGAAATCTTTTAAGAACAGTAACAATATTTGACAAATAGTGTTTTCCTAACTCAAACAATGTGGGATTTATTATTCTACACATATTTCTAATGTCTTTCACGTGTTCCACATTCTCTCAGGTAGTGGCGGAGTACGTCACTCTCATCACAGATTCTGCAACTCCGCTGCTCAGCTTCTAAGATAACCTTCTTTACACAGAGACTGTAACTGTCTTTACCTATGTTCGTGGTCTGTGTACTGTGAGTGAATGGTGTTCGTGCTGTGTACTGTGAGTGAAAAGTGTCCATGGTCTGTGTACTGTGAGTGAAAAATTTTCATGGTCTGTGTACTGTGAGTGAGTAGTGTTCCTACTGTGTAGTGTGAGTAAATAATGTTCCTGATCGGTTACTGAGAGTGATTAGTGTTCGTGCTCTATGTATTATGAGTGAATAGTGTTCGTAATCGGTGTATTGTGAGTAAATAGTGTTCTTTTTCTATGTATTTTGAGTGAATAGTGTTCATAGTATTGTACTGTGGGTGAATAGCGTTAGTACTGTGTACTGTGAGTAAAAAATGTTCGTGTGGTATGTACTCTTGAGTGAATAGTGTACATTATCTGTGTATTGTGAGTGAATAGTGTTCGTGGTGTGTATTGTGAGTGAATAGTGCTCATAGCCTATGTACTCTGAGTGAATAGTGTTCATGATAAGTGTACTGTGAGTGAAAAGTTTTCATTGCCTGTTTCCTCTGAATGAATAGTGTTCAATGTCTGAATACTGTGAGTGAATAGTGTTCATTGTATGTGTTATGTGAGTAAATAGCATTCATGGTCTGTGTATTGTGAGAGAATAGCGTTCGTGGTGTGTACCGTGAGTGAATATTGTTCATACTCTGTGTACTCTGAGTGAAAAGTTTTCATAGAATGTGTACTGTGAGTGAATAGTGTTCACGGTCTTGTTACTGTTAGTGAATATTCATTGTATGTGTACTGTGAGAAAATAGTATTCATAGAATGTGTAGGGTGAGTGAATAGTGTTCATGGACGATATACTGTGAGATATAGTGCTCATGGTCAATATACTGTGAGTGAACAGTGTCCATTTTCTGTGTTCTGTGAGGGAATAGTGTTCGTGATCTGTATACTGTCAATGAATAGTGCTCGTGCTCTTAGTACTCTGAATGAATAGTGTTCATGGTCTGTGTACTGTGAGTGAAAAGTGTTCATGCTCAACATACTGTGAGTGAATAGTGTTCATGGTCTGTGTACTGTGAGTGAAAAGTGTTCATGCTCAACATACTGTGAGTGAATAGTGTTCATGGTCTGTGCATTGTGTGCATTGTGAGTGAATAGTGTTCGTAGTATGTGTACTATGAATAGTGTTCTTGGTCTATTTACTGTGAGTGAAAAGTGTTCGTTCTCTTTGTACTGTAAATAAATCGTGTTCATGGTCTGTATACTGTGAGTGAATAGTGTTCATTATCTGTATATTGTGAGTGAAAAGTGTTCATGGTCTGTGCACTGTAAGTGAACAGTGTTCATGTTTTAGATATTGTGAGTGAATGATGTTCATGGACTGCATAATGTGAGTAAATAATATTCATGTCAGTTTACTGTTAGCGAATAGTGTTCATAATCTATGTATTGTGAATGAATAGTGTTCTTGGTCAGTTAACTGTGAGTGAAAAGTGTTTATGCCCTGAGTACTGTGAGTAAATAGTGTTCGTAGTCTGTGTATTGTGAGTAAACAGTGTTCTTTGCATATGTACATTGAGTGAAGTTAATAGTGTTCATGGTCTGTGTATTGTGAGTGAACAGTGTTCATGCTTTGTGATATACTGTGAATGAAAAGTGTTTGTAGTCTGTGTACTGTGAGTAAGTAGTGTTCGTGGGGTGTATACTCTGAATGAATAGTGTTCAAGGTCTGTGTACTGTGAGTGAAGCAACCCGTCCTCTTAAAAATAACGTCACTTTTCGCTTGTATGCGCGCTATGGCCAAATTTGGACGTAATTTGAAATGAAATTGACTCACAAAAGTGACGTACTGTCCCGTTTTCTGTTTGAGTCGTCTGGCTTACTCGGCAAGCTTAGAAAAGGCAACTTACCATTAACGTTTTTCATACCGTTTTGAAACTTTATGAGAATTTCCTGCCCACCTAACCTATCAGGGGACCCTTAACTTAATGTTGTTGAAAAAAAAGTCACAAATTTATTTTCATTTTTTGTTCATTTTCAAATAACGTCCATATTCGGCCATACGGGCAAACAGCCAAATGTGACGTTCTTTTCAAGAGGACAGGTTGTTGAACGTGTTCATAGTCTGTGTACTGTGAGCGAATAGTTTTTATAGCTTGTGTACTGTGAATGAATAGTGTTCGGTGTCTGAATGCTGTGAGTGAATAGTGTTCATAGTATGTGTAATGTGAGTAAATAATATTCATGATCTGTGTTTTGTGAGTGAATAGTGATGGTGGTGTGTACTCTGAGTGAATAGTGTTCGTAGTCTGTGCACTCGGAGTGAATAGTGTTCATGGTATATGTTCTGTGAGTGAATAGTGTTCAGTTGCTGAATACTGTGAGTGAATAGTGTTCATGGTATAAGTACCGTAAGTGAATAATGTTCATGGCCTCTGTACTGTTAGTGAATAGTGTTAATGGTCTGTGTACTGTGAGTAAATAGTGTTCGTGCTCTGTATACTGTAAGTGAATAGTGTTCGTGCTCTGTGTACTGTGAGTGAAGAGTGTTCAAGGTCTATGTACTGTGAGTGAACTGTTCGTTGTCTGTGTACTGTGAATGAATCGTGTTCATGGTCTATGTACTGTGAGTGAATAATGTTTACAATATGTGTACTGTGAGTAAATAGTGTTCTTGATCTGCTTGCTGTGAGTGAAATTTGTTCGTTCTCTTTGTACTGTGAGTAAATTGCGTTCTAGGACTGTGTGTGGTGAGCGAATATTGTTCATCGTTTGTGTACTGGGAGTATATTCTGTGTCCTGTGTTCTATTTTGAGTGAATAGTGTTCATGGCCTCTGTACTGTGAGTGAATAGTTTTCGTTGTCTTTGTACTGTGAATGAATCGTGTTCATGGTATGTGTACTGTGAGTGAAAAGTGTTCATTATCTATCCATTGTGAGTGAATAGTGTTCATGATCTGTGTACTATGAGTGAACAGTGTTCGTGTTTTATGTATTGTGAGTGAATAAAGTTTATGGCATATAATGTTCATGTCTGTGTACTGTGAGTGAATAGTGTTCATAGTCTGGGTACTCTGAATGAATAGTGGTCATGGTATGTGTACGGTGAGAATATAGTTTTCATAGCCTGTGTACTGTGAATGAATAGTGTTCAGTGGCTGAATACTGTGAGTGAATAGTGTTCGTGTTTTATGTATTGTGAGTGAATAATGTTCATGGTCTGGGACTTGAGAGTAAATAATTTTCATGTCTGTGTACTGTTAGTGAATAGTGTTTTTATCTATGTACTGTGAATAAATAGTGTTCTTGGTCTGTTAAATGTGAGTGTTCATGCCCCGTGTACTGTGAGTAAATAGTAATCGTAGTCTGTGTATTGTGAGTAAATAGTGTTCTTTGCATATGTACTTTGAGTGAATATAGTGTTCGTTGTCTTTGTGCTGTAGGTGAATAGCGTACGCAGTCTGTGCTGTGAGTAAATAGTGTTCATGGGGGGGTGTACTCTGAGTGAATTTTGTTCATGGTCTGTGTACTGTGAGTGAATAGTGTTAATGGTCTGTGTACTGTGTGTGAATAGTGTTCGTGCTCTGTGATGTACTGTGAATAAATAGTGTTCGTAGTCTGTGTCTTGTGAGTAAATAGTGTTCGTGGGGTGTGTACTCTGAATGAATAGCGTTCGTGCTCCATGCACTGTGAGTGAATAGTGTTCATGGTGTGAGTACTGTGAGTAAATAATGATCGTGGTCTATGTGCGATGAGTGAATAGTGTTCGTATTCTGTTTAATGTGAGCAAATATTGTTCATAGTTTGTGTATTGTGAGAGAATAGTATTCATGATCTGAGTACTGTGAGGGAATAGTTTTCGTGCTCTGCGTACTGTGAGGGAATTGTGTTCGTAGTCTGTGTACTATGAATGAATAGTGTTCGTAGTCTATGTACTGTAAGTAAGTAGTGTTTGTGCTTTGCATATAGTTAGTGAATAGTGTCCAAGGTCTATGTACTGTGCGTGAATAATGTACATGGTGTGTACTGTGAGTGAATAGTGTTTATGGTTTGAGTACTGTAAGTGAGTAGTGTTCATATTATGTTTACTATGAGTGAAGAGTGTTCGTGTTCTGTGGACAGTGAGTGAATAGTATTCATGATGTGTTCCATGAGTGAATAGTGTTCATAGTCTTTGTAGTGTGAGGGAATAGTGTTCGTGCTTTGTAAACTGTGAGTGAAGAGTGTTCATGGTCTGTGTACTGTGAGTGAACAGTGTTCACGGTCAGTGTACTGTGATTGAATAGTGTACGTGGTCTGTGTACTGTGAGTGAATAGTGTCCATAGTCTGTGTTCTGTGAGTGAAGAATGTTCGTGGTCTGTTTACTGTGAGTGAAGAGTGTTCGCAGTCTGTGTACTGTGAGTGAATAGTGCTCGTGTTCTGTGTACTGTGTGTAAATAGTATTCGTGGTCTGTGTACGCTGAGTGAATAGTGTCCATGGTAAGTGTATTGTGAGTGAATAGTGTCAATAGTCTGTGTTCTCTGAGTGAATTGTCTTCAAGATGTGTGTGCTGTGAGTGAATAGTGTTCGTGCTCTGTGTACTGTGAGTGAATAGTGTTGCTGCTCTGTGAACTGTGAGTAAATAGTGTTCGTGATCTGTATTCTGTGAGGGAATAGTGTGTATGGTCTGTGAACTGTGAGTGAATAGTGTTCGTGCTGTGTGTTCTGTGAGTCAATAATGTTCGTAGTCTGTGTACTGTGAGTGAATAGTGTTTGTGCTCTGCGTATTGTTTGTGAATAGTGTCCATGGTCTGTGTACTGTGAGTGAATAGTGTTTGTTGTCTGTTTATTGTGAATAAATAGTGTTCATGGTCTTTGCACAGTGAGGGAATAGTGTTTATGGTCAGTTTACTGAGAGTTAATAGCATTCGTGCTCTGTGTACTGTGAGTGAATAGTGTCCATGGTCTGTGTTCTGATAATGAATAGTGTTCATTGTCTGTGTACTGTGAGAGAATAGTATTCATAATCTGTATACTGTGAGTGAATAGTGTTCATGATCGATATACTGTGAGTTAATCGTGTTCATGATCTATGTTCTGTGAGAGAATAGTGTCCATTATCTGTGTTTTGTGAGTAATTAGTGTTCATGATCTGTGTACTTTGAGTGGATAGTGTTTGTGCTCTGTCAGTGAATAGTGTTCATGGTCAGTGTACTGTGATTGAATAGTGTCTGTGGTCTGTGTATTGTGAGTGAAGAGTGTTCGTGCTCAATGTACTGTGAGTGAATAGTGATCATAATATGTGTACTATGAGTGAATAGTGATCATAATATGTGTACTGTGAGTGAATAGTGATCATAATATGTGTACTGTGAGTGAATAGTATTCTTGGTCTGTGTACTGTGAGTGAATAGTATTCTTGGTCTGTGTACTGTGAGTGAATAGTATTCTTGGTCTGTGTACTGTGAGTGAATAGTATTCTTGGTCTGTGTACTGTGAGTGAATAGTGTTTATGGTCTGTGTACAGTGAGTGAATAGTTTCCAAGGTATGTGTTCTGTGATTGAATAGTATTCATGCTCTGTATACTGTGAGTGAATAGTGTTCGTGGTCTGTGTATTGTGAGTGTAAAGTGTACATAGTCTGTGTATTATGAGTAAATAGCTTTTGTGGTCTCTGTACTGTGAGTGAATAGTGTTCTTCCTCTGTGTATTGTGAGGAATAGTATTCGTAGTCTGTTTATTGTGAGTAAATAGTGTTCATGGTCTGTGTACTGTGATTTAATAGTGTTCATGGTCTGTGTACTGTGAGAGAATAGTGTTCATGGTCGGTTTACTGTGTGTTAATAGTGTTCGTGCTCTGTTTACTATGAGTGAAGAGTGTTCGTAGTCTGTGTACTGTGAGTGAATAGTGTTCGTGGTGTATGTACTGTTTGTGAATAGTATATATATTCTATGTACTGTGAGTGAATAGTGTTCATGGTATGATGTCATGAATCTTACTAAGATTCTGCCATTACTCCTGATTCTCATATTACTTTATTGTCTTGTTCTCTAATTAATATTGCATCCAGTTGTATGATATAAGATTTTGTATGTTATATATATAACATAGCATGCTGTGTAGTGTGTGTGAGGCTTTTGGTGTTAGATTTCGCATGTAGTTTCTCCGTGTGGGCGGTTGACCATATTTGGATATGGCCAGTGTGGGAACATTGTTGTCAATCGAGTGTCTATAGTTTTACCTTTATTTATTCCCATATTTGGTTGCCGTATTATTGTATGGAATGTTGTACCAGTGTTTACTACTCTTTAGTTTGACAATGTTTTGAATACTAGTGATGCATTTTGTTATTAGAATTTCCACAATGTTTACGTGGACGGTTAGTTGATTTTTTGGTAGACGTTTAGTCGACGTTTGGCCTGCGGACCAAAGCCTGGGCAGTAGCGTGGCGGCTGTTGTCGAGAGGAGTTGTGTTTTAAGCTAAGTCATTGGTCACTGTTATTTTAGCCCCTTATAAATGTTAATTATCTGGTTAGATGATTTGAGTATTACTATTGATTAATCCATGTTCTGGTGATATTGCTCATGTCTCAATAATTAATTTCATTCTATGATATTGCATGCTGAAGAACATTTCTGGCTATTATTTATACATTTAATTGTTGTTATGTTTGTCCCCCTTAGCATAAATATATTGTTCTCCATTTTATGCAGTGATGTAATTATACCCCTAGACATCTGTTGGCATGGCCGATTTATTATCATTGCTTTACACTGTGGGGGGAAGAACCTTATTTAGTCTCAAGGGTGGTAACATATGAGTACTTTGATTAAATAGTATTCATGGTCGTAGTAATGAAAGTGAGTAGTGTTCAGTCTGCGTACTGTAAGTGAACAGTGCTCATAGTCAGTGAACTGTGATTAAATAGTGTTCGTGCTCGGTGTACTGTGAGTGAATAGTGTCCATGGTCTGTGTTCTGTGAGTGAATTGTTTTCATGATATGTGTACTGTGAGTGAATAGTGTTCGTGCTCTGTGTACTCTGAGTGAATAGTGTTCGTCCTCTGTGTATTGTGAGTGAATAGTGTTCGTGGTCTGTTTATCGTGAGTAAATAGTATTCATTGTCTGTTTACTGTGAATAGTGTTCATGGTCTGTGTACTGAAAGGGAATAGTATTCATAGTCGGTTTACTGTTAGTTAATAGTGTTCGTGCTCTGTGTACTGTGAGTGAATAGTGTTCGTGGTCTGTGTACTGTGTGTGAATAGTATTCATATTCTATGTACTGTGAGTGAATAGTGTTCATGGTCTGAGTACTGTAAGTGAGTAGTGTTCAGTCTGTGTACTCTGAGTGAATAATGTTCTAAGTCAGTGTACCGTGATGGAATAGTGTTCGTTGTCTGTGTACTGTGAGTGAATAGTGTTCATAGTGTGCTTACTGTGAGTGAGTAAAGTTCGTGCTCTTTGTACTGTGAGTAAATAGTGATTTCGCCAGTGATTTCTAGTAGACCCAGTCCCTGGGTCTACTGAAAACGCAGTTCGATCCCAATATCATCTCACCCAAACTACACTTGTTCCCCATAGTGGGAGGAGCCCACCTTCAGATTAGCAATAGAAAATCTTCAGATGAAAAAGGCTGCCTATGATGATCCAACAATCCTAAGTCACATCATAGAAAAGCAAATGAGCAGCATTGCAGTAGCAGTAGCCCCGCGCATCATGTTGTCCATATAATTAGTGGGTTAGCTCGCATCCAGAGTTCTGCAGTTGCTATCCTTTGCAGTTTATCTATATTTGCTTTGTGTCCTCATGTTCCTGTCTGCATCATCTGTTTGATGGGGGAGGTTGGGGGGGGGGACTCGTAGTTTACCAATAGCATTGCCTTTTCTTATTTGATAGGGACGGAGGGAGGGGGGAAGGTTGTAGTTTTCCTATACCACTATCTTGTTTGATGGAGGGGATGTAGTTTACCAATATCACAATCTTCTCTTGTTTGATAGGGGGGGAGTGGGGTGTAGTTTACTAATATTACGATCTTCTCTTGTTTGATGGGGGTATAGTTTACCAATACCACTATCTTTCCACCTGTTGCAAGAGATCCAGTGATGTATTGTCACTTTGTGTGTGTGTGTGTGTGTGTGTGTGTGTATTCACCTATTTGTGCTTGCAGGATCGAGCATTGACTCTTAGATCCCGCCTTTCCAGCTATCGGTTGTTTACAGCAACGACTCCTGTCCCATTTCCCTATCATATCTAGTTTTAAAAGTATGAATATTGTTCCACAACCTGTTCCCCAAGTGCATTCCATTTTTCCACTACTCTCACGCTAAAAGAAAACTTCCTAACATCTCTGTGACTCATCTGAGTTTCCAGTTTCCACCCATGTCCCCTCGTTCTGTTATTATTACGTGTGAACATTTCATCTATTTCCACTTTGTCAATTCCCCTGAGTATTTTATATGTCCCTATCATATCTCCTCTCTCCCTTCTTTTTTCTAGTGTCGTAAGGTTCAGTTCCTTCAGACGCTCTTCATATCCCATCCCTCGTAATTCTGGGACAAGCCTCGTCGCAAACCTCTGAACCTTCTCCAGTTTCTTTATGTGTTTCTTCAGGTGGGGGCTCCATGAATGCGCGGCATACTCTAAGACGGGTCTCACGTAGGCAGTGTAAAGCGCCCTAAAAGCCTCCTCATTTAGGTTTCTGAATGAAGTTCTAATTTTCGCCAGTGTAGAGTACGCTGCTGTCGTTATCCTATTTATATGTGCCTCA
This sequence comes from Procambarus clarkii, assembly GCF_040958095.1. NCBI lineage: Eukaryota > Metazoa > Arthropoda > Malacostraca > Decapoda > Cambaridae > Procambarus > Procambarus clarkii. The sequence goes on along the minus strand of NC_091151.1, from coordinate 18,763,458 downwards.
GGAGTTAGATTAGGTGTCACATCCACTCCTAGGTCTCTTTCTCGAATCGTTACAGGTAGGCTGTTCCCCTTCATTGTGTACTGCCCCTTTGGTCTCCTGTCACCTGATCCCATTTCCATAACTTTACATTTACTGGTGTTAAACTCCAGTACTCCAGTGTGTGTGTGAGTATTCACCTTTTTGTTTCTGCAGGATCGAGCGTTGACTCCTGGATCCCGCCTATTTATCCGTCGGTTATTTACAGCAATGACTCCGGTCCTATTTCCTTATCATATCTAGTTTTAAAATTATGAATAGAGTTTGCTTCCACAACCTGTTCCTTAGGTGCATTCCATTTTCCCACTACTCTCACGCTAAAAGAAAACTTCCTAACATCTCTGACTCATCTGAGTTTCCAGCTTTCACCCATGTCCCCTCATTCTGTTAGTATTCCATGTGAACATTTCGTCTATCCACTCAGTCAATTCCCTAAAGTATTTTCTATGTTCCTATCATATCCCCCCCTCTCCCTTCTTTTTTCTAGTGTCGTAAGATTCAGTTCCTCCATGCGCTCTTCATATTCCATCCCTCGTAACTCTGGGACAAGCCTCGTTGCAAACCTTTGAACCTTTCCAGTTTCCTTGTGTGTTTCTTCAGGTGGGGACTCCATGATGGTGTGGCATACTCTAAGACAGGTTTCACGTAGGCAGTGTAAAACACCCTAAATTTCCCCTTACTTAGGTCTCTGAATGATGATCTAACTTTTGCCATTGTATAGCACTTCTGTCGATATCCTATTTATATGTGCCTCGGGAATTATATTAGCTGTTACGTCTACTCCCAGGTCTTTTTCTCGAATCTGCACAGGTAAGCAGTTCCCCTTCATTTTGTGTTGTCCCTTTGGTCTCCTATCACCTAATCCCATTTCCGTAACTTTACATTTGCTCATGTTGAACTCCAGTAGCCCTTTCTCTGACCATCTCTGCCATGTGATGTTATCGTGGCCAGAATTCGCCTGGGATATAGACGTATCTGGCAGCTTTCTCAAAACCCAAATGTCGAGTACACAATGTGTCAACTTTGTGAAAGAGAAAACATGCACTCTCTTGAACATTATATTGTAGAATGTCCCATATTGTCTGACTTTCGCCGTCCTGGGCTGAGGTATGCTGAACTGTGTAATTACTATATGAGTACTGGAACACTTGATATATTGGACTTGTATCCAAGATTGACCATGTAATGTATCATTTATACAATGTATGTATGTGATGTAACTATATAACCTGAGCTTGTAAAAGCACCTTAATCACCTTCAGTGATTAAGTGCTTAATTGCACACTAGTTTGTCAGCTATCTCACCCTGTCAGAGTAAAAGAAACAAATGTCTGTGAATGCATGTGTGTGTATATATGCATGTATATGTATGTATATATGTGTGTGTATGTATATGTATGTGTATAAAGTACATATAGAAGCTGATCAGAATTGCATTTCACCTTTGTAAGTGCACATTAATGACACTTCGAACACTTTATGTAGGGCATACGTAAATCTGTGTATCTATGTATTTACGTATGTAGGTTAGCTTAGCATTTTAAAAGTACCGAATCACCGTCTGTGGTTGATTGTTCAATAAATCCCTGAACTATATGTTTAACTGATCTCTAACCCTGTCCATGGAGGACAAAAGGAAATGTATATATGTTGGTTAGCATTGTAAATGTGTGACCACGTCTGTGGTAGAAAATAATAAAAAAAAACAAAAAAACAAAAAAAAATCTGCAACCTGTTCAGGTCCTCTTGGAGGATCCTACAATCCTCATCTGTCACAACTCTTCTCATTAATTTTGCATCATCCGCGAACATCGACATGTTCGCAGATTACAAGAGTAGGATTCTACTCCTGTAAACATGTCATTTACGTATATTAGAAATAGAATTGGTCCCAGCACCAATCCTTGAGGTACTCCACTCGTTACTGTTCGCAAGTCCGACTTCTCGCCCTTTACCGTCACTCTCTGGCTCCTTCCTGTTAGGTAGTTCCTTACCCATGCTAGGGCCTTTCCGTTTACTCCCGACTGCCTCTCATGTTTGATTAAGTCTCATATGCGGCACTATACCAAAGGCTTTTTGGCAGTCCAGAAATATGCAGTCTACCCCCATCCTTCCCCCTCCCCGCTCAGCTCGTTGTTGCCGTGTGGGGGCTTAGTGGGCGGCTGCCGGAGTGTGATGCTCCTTGGGACAGTCCTCTGTCTTTTTCTAGCCTTGTGCTCCTGCTGCCGTCCTCTCCAATTCTGCTGGGCACCTTTTCCTTTTCCTTCTGTTTCGTTTTTCTCCCCCCTCTTCTCCTATCTGCTTGCCGTTTCCTGCCGACCTTTTGCTTGTTCTGGTTCTTCCCTTGGACTTCTTCTATTTTGACGCCCGCGTGCTTGAGGAGGCATACTCTTGCACCCGTAGAACTGTAGTACCCGACGTCGAGAGCGAGGGGAACCTTTTATTGTCAATCCCCCTTTCGTCACTGAACCTGATCTCGACGGACTGTCGATTTCTTAAGGTGGCGTTTGTGGGGCGTATACTCACGACGCACCCCTAGGAGGCCCCGGCAAGATCGGCGATAGCTTCTTGTTGGGTGTCCTGCCTCTAATTGTGGCTCCATGGTGGGTGTGGGGGCACATTCGTGAATGAATTTTCTTTTTTCGTAATGATGATGACCCCTGTTTCGGCTGTTTCTGCTTTACCTTCTCAGGCTCGTGGGGTGGGCGACCAAGCCCCCGAGTCGGTCCGTGTTGGAAGACCGGGCTCTGTAGCCTCCGCTGCATTGGGCCCCGACCTTGCTCCTCCTTTGGCCTCTCTGACTCCTTCCCCTGGCCCCCCTCCCTCCTCTGTGGTTGGGTCGAGCCCCAAGCCCCCAGTGGTGACTACCTCGTCCCCTGGCGCGGCTCCTTCTCTAGTTGTAACTACTGCGCCTTTTAACCCCTCTCTCTCTAGGGGTTCTCACCGCCGTCCTCGTCACGGCCGCCCTTGCTCGATTCCTTCCAGTTCTGCTACCTATCAAGCCTTGTTTGGTCCCGCTTCGTGGGCCAAATATTTTGATCTCCTCCCTCTTGATTCTGCGCCTCCTGCCGATTTCTCCCTCCATCGACATCTCGTTGATTCCGTGGATGCCTCCATTACTTTCAACCCCACTCGTCTTGGTACACGTGTCGTTGCTGCTCCTTCTCAGGATGCTGCTTCCCGCTTGGCTGCCTTATCCTGCCTTGGCGAGACCCCTGTTCGGGTCTCGAAGAACGCTCAGTTGAATGCCAGTGTTGGCACTATTCAGCTCCCGCCCCATGTTGCGACCGGTGTTCGGGACCTACGCGACTGCCATGACGATATTCGACATATCCTTGCTGCCCAGGGCCATTCTATTCTCCAGGTGGACACGTTTACTCGTCCTCCTCGTGGTAGTCGCCGTCAACCCCTCCGGGTTGTGAAGATTACCTTTGATGGTAGGACCCTTCCACCCTCTGTCATTCTTGCTGGTGCCAGGTGCTCTGTCCAGGAGTACATTCCTTCTCCTCGGCTCTGTAACAAGTGCTGGTGGTTTGGGCATGGTGCCCTCCGCTGCTCTGGGACTGTCTCTCTCTGTCCTTTGTGTGATGGCGAAGGTCACTCTAAGTCGGAGTGCACTTCTCCCAAGGCTCGTTGCCTCAACTGCGGTGAGGCCCATCCTACCTTCTCCCGTGCGTGTGTCCATTACAAGCTTGAGGCAGCCATCCTTAACTTGAAGCACCGGGAGCGTTTATCTTTTCCTGAGGCGAGACGCCAGGTTCGCCGGCTCCCGCCTTATGCTAATATCTCTTATGCTCGCGTGTTGTGCTCTTCCTCTCCTCGTCCTTCCCACCTTCCTCAGACTCCCAACCGTTTCCGGGCTTTGGACCTTGATATGCCCACTGCCCCCTCCTCTGTTCCTTTGGGTTCTCTCCCGAAGGATCCACCTCCTGGTCCTCTGTCTGGGGTTCCCCTTCTTTCTACCCGGTCTGTCGTGTCTCCTGTGTCTTCTTCCTCGTCTCCCTCCGTTCCTCCTTCCCATCCTTCCCCTCCGTCTCTTGACTCTCCCCGCCGCCTGTCGGTGCGGGCTGATGTCCATCGCTCTCCAAACGGCCGTCATGTGTGCTCTCGTTCAGCTTCTCCTGCTGAGACACTAGAATCTGTTGCCCAGTACGTGGTTGCTGGGACACCTGTCTCTTTAAGTCAGAAGCGTAAGCCTGGCTCCTCTCCTTCCTCCTTCCCGGCGGGTAAGAAGGTTTCGCTTTCTTCCTTGGCCCCTACTTCTGCTTCTCTCGCTCCTTCCCCTCCCATTTCGGTGGTTGTGTCCCCTGTTCCTGCTATGGAGGTTTCTTTAGCCCCCGCTTCCCTCTCGGTTGCTGCCCTTGCTGAGGTTCGCTCCCCTCTTTCTACCCCCCCTCTTCCTGCTGCTGTCCTTGACTGCTCCTCTCCGTTGTCTCCTCCTCTTCCTCCTCCTCCGGACCCTGCCCGCCCACCTCTGATCTGTTCTCCCGTTTCCTTCCCTCCGTCTTTGCTCAGTTTACCCATGCCCCCTAACCCTGACTTTGCTGACCCTGAACCCGACCCTGATATTCTTTGACCCTGATATTCTTTAACGTGCTCTGTTGCTCTTTCGCCTTTGTTTCTTACTTGTTCTCTGTTTTTGTCCTTTCTCTTCTCGTCGTTGTCCATTCTTCAATGGAACGTTTGAGGTTATTACGCCAATTTCCTGGAACTCCAACTTCTGATTTCGCGGTTTTCGCCTCTTTGTGTCTGTCTCCAGGAGCCGATGCTTGGTGCTCATCCTGGTCGTTTTCGTGGCTATTCCTTTCTCTCTCCCCCCCCCCCCCAGCCGTTGCTGGGGCTTCTAATTCTTCTGCTGTCTTGATTCGTGCTGATGTTCCCTTTGTTCCTTTACTTTTTCCTTCGCCTCTCCATTGTTCTGCTGCTCATATCTTTGTGGGGAAATGGTACACAGTTTGTTCCATTTATCTCCCCCCGAGTGTCCCGCTTTCTCTTCCTGATTTGAAACACCTTCTTGACTCCTTGCCGCAGCCTGTGCTCCTGCTGGGTGACTTCAATTGTCGTCATTCTCTTTGGGGTGACGTTCTGACGAATACCCGGGGTCGCCTTCTTGAGCCGTTTCTCCTCTCTTCTTCCCTGTCTCTTCTGAATTCTGGTGAGCCCACTCATTTGGACTCTCGGACTCGCACCCTTTCTTGTCTTGATCTTTCTCTCTGCTCTTCTTCTCTTTACTTAGATTTCACGTGGCAGGTTCTTGATGACCTCCATGGAAGTGATCATTTCCCCATCCTTGTTTCCTTTTTCTCTTTTCGCCCTTCCCTCTCTTTCCCTAGGTGGCAGTTTGCTAAGGCGGACTGGACCCTATTTACCCTCAGTGCTACTCTCTCTGACCTCTCCCTTCTGCCTCTCTCTCGCTCTCTCCTCCTTTTTCATGACACTGTCTTCAACGCTGCCCTCCGCTCTATCCCTCGCTCTTCCTCTCGGGGTCCACGGAAGTGCGTTCCCTGGTGGAATGCGGACTGTGCTCGGGCTGTCCGCTGTAAGCGTGCAGCCTGGAAGAGGCACCGCCGTAGGCAGACGACCGATTCTTTTCTTTTCTTTCGGAAAGCGAGTGCGGTGGCCCGTAGGGCCATCCGTATGGCTAAACGTGAATGTTGGGCATCTTATGTCTCGACAATATCGTCTGAAACTCCTCTGGCCCAGATCTGGAAGCGTATCCGCAAGATAGCGGGTAAGTTCGTTCCCGATGTTTCACCGGTCCTTCCCCTCCATGATACTCTTGTGGCGGACCCGTTGCAGGTCGCTTTCGTACTGGGTTCCCACTTTTCTTCTGTTAGCTCTGGTCTTCATCTTCCCCAATCTTTTTTTCTTCGTAAACCTGTCCTTGAGTCTCGTCCTTTAGATTTCTGCACTCATCTTCAGCTTCCCTGCATTATGAGATGCTTCGCCATCTCCCTCAATGCACGTCTCAGTATTTACTGAGTCTGTATAATCGGATCTGGGAGTCGTCGTCAGTCCCTGAGGACTGGCTCGATGCCGGTGTCCTCCCTGTTCGCAAACCGGGGTCTCTGGGTACTTCCCCTAACCATCACCTCCTCTCCCCTTCTCAATTTGGTTTCCGCAAGTGCCGCAGCACGACAGATGTCCTGGTGAACTTGGAGGTCTATATTCGTACTGCTTTTGCTGTGAAGACCTCCGTTGTTGCCGTCCTTTTTGACCTGGAAAAGGCTTACGACACCACTTGGCGATATCATATTCTATCTCAACTTCATTCTTTTGGCCTTCGTGGGCATCTCCCTCTCTTTCTCCGCAGCTTCCTCTCCCGTCGTTCCTTTCGGGTGCGCCTTGGTACCACTCTCTCTGCCTCTTTTCAGCAATACGAAGGTATGCCCCAGGGTAGTGTTCTGAGCACGACTCTTTTTCTAGTTGCTCTCAATGGTCTTTTTTCCCTCTCTTCCTTCTGGTGTCTTCTCTGCTCTCTATGTCGATGATCTTACCCTTTGCTGTCAGGGTGATGATTCGCCTCTCCTTCAGCGCCAGCTTCAACTTGCAATTGATGCCGTGTCGTCTTGGGCCACCGATCATGGCTTCAAGTTCTCTACTTCTAAGACTTGTGCCGTGACTTTTACGCGGAAACGGGTTGTTCTTCGTCCCTCTTTGTCACTTTATGGTCATCCCCTTGAATACAGAGATTCCGCGAAGCTTTTGGGGTTATTCCTTGACACTCGTTTGTCTTGGTCTCCCCATATCTCTTACCTCCGTGTTGAGTGCTCTAAGGCCCTTACCCTCCTTCGGGTCTTGTCCCATACTTCTTGGGGGGCAGATAGGCGCACTCTCCTTGCTTTACATTCCTCTCTCGTCCTGTCTAAGCTCGATTATGGTTGCCCTGCTTACTCGTCTGCTTCTCCTTCTACTCTTCGCCGTCTTGATGCTTTGCACCATACTGGGTTGCGCCTCAGTTCTGGTGCCTTTCGTTCGACTCCCGTCCTTAGCTTGCATGTTGACACTGGCTTCCTGTCTCTCCAGGACCGCTGTGATCGCTACTGTCTTCGCTATCTTGCGCGGTCCTTGCAACATCCTTCCTCTCGCCTCTGTCGTGCTTTTACTTTTACCCCTCCTGTGATTCCTGTTCCTCTTCCCCACCTCCCTCTTTCTGTCCGGTTATCTCGCCTCCAGGATTCTCTTTCCGTTCGTATTTCTAATGTTTCTCCTCGTGTTGTTCCTTCTTTGCCCCCATGGAGAGTCCCTCTTCCGCAGTTTTGTACTTCCTTGACCCGTATCACTAAAGCTTTTACCCCTCCTACGGTACTAAAACGCCTTTTCCTTGAGCACTTTTCTTCTCACTCCCGCTCCGTTTCTATCTTCACCGATGGGTCAAAGTCGGCGGACGGTGTTGGCTACTCTGTTGTTTTTCCTGATCGCACTTATATGTGTCGCTTACCTCCGGAGACTTGCATCTTTACAGCGGAACTTTATGCTATTCTCTATGCTCTTCGTCTCCTGCTTTCTCGTTGTCAGTCTTCCTTTGTAGTTGTTGTTGACTCTTGTAGTACCCTCATGGCTCTCGGGTCCTTTAATCCGGTTCATCTGGTACTTGTCGAGATCCAGCATTGGCTGTTTCTTGTTCACAGTAAATTTAAGTCGGTTGAGTTTTGTTGGGTTCCCAGCCATGTTGGTGTGTCTTTAAATGAGCGTGCGGATGCTGCCGCCAAGGAAGCTGTCCGCTCTTGTCCCATCTCTCGTAAAGGCATTCCGTATTCCGACTTTTACCCGGTTATCCATTCCTCAGTCCTTACCCGTTGGCAGGCTTCTTGGTTGTCTGTTACTGGTAGCAAGCTACGTACTCTTAAATGTTGTGTTTCCTCGTGGCCGTCCTCCTTCCACCGTAACCGGCGGTGGGAAACAGCTCTAGCGAGGTTGCGTATTGGCCATACTCGCTTAACCCATGGTCACTTGATGGAGCGCCGCCCTGCTCCTTATTGTCCTAGTTGCATTGTCCCTCTTACGGTCGTGCATGTCCTTCTTGAATGTCCTGACTTCCAGGACGAGCGTGTGTCTTGCTTTCCGACCGCCCCTCGCGGTCACCTGTCCCTCAATAGAATTCTTGGTGACTCGGATACTTTTGATATCGTTCGCCTTATGCGTTTTTGTTCTCGTATTGGCATCCTTGGTGATATTTAGCGCCCTCTGATTATTTTTTGCATTTGATGGTGCTACATAGCCTTCCCGGTTTGGTGCCTTCTTTTGATAATTACTTACTTACCCCCATCCTTCTCTGTCCTGCCTTGTCCTCGTTATTTTATCATAGAATTCCGAAAGGTCTGTTAGGCATGATTTCCCTTTCCAGAACCCCTGTTGATGTTTGTTTACAAACCTAATGTTCTCTAGGTGTACAACAAGTCTTAGCCAAATTATTCTTTCAAGTATTTTGCAGGGAATGCTTGTCAGTGATACATGTCTGTAGTTAAGTGCCTCTTCCCTATCCATTTTTTGGAAAATCGGTACGACATTTGCCATCTTCCAGCAATGGAGCAATTTCCTAACATAATTGACCCATTAAAGATCCTTGCCAGAGGCACGTTGAGGGTCTGCGCGGCCTCTGAGTATTCACGGTGATACTTTGTCTGGTCCAACTGCTTTAGTGGCATCCAGTGTTGTCAGCTGTTTCATTACCTCCTCTGCTGTAACCTCTATATCTTTTTCATCGAGGGTATCGCTTCTAACAATGGGAGCTGCTCAGGCTCGGTTGTGAACATTCCATGAAAACTGGCATTCAGTGCCTCGCAGATTTACTTGTCACTTTCTGTATATACCCCTTCTGTTTTCCTTAGTCTTGTCACTTGGTCATTAACCGACATCTTCCTTCTTATATGGCTATGTAGTAATTTAGGTTGCCTTTTCGCTTTGATCGCAATATCTTTCTTATAATTTCTTTCCGATACTCTTCTTATGTTAATGTAATCGTTCCCAGCTCTATAGCATCTAATTCTGTTGTCCTCTGTCCTTTGTCTTCTGTACTTACTCTACTCCCTCCTGCTTCTCTTTTTGCTTCCTGACACTGTCTATTAATCCATGGGTTATTATATTCCCTCCTACTATTTTCCTTTACTGTTGGTATAAATCTCTCGTTGGTCTCCTTGCATTTCCATATGAGTAGGTCCATCATATCTTGGACTGTCTTTCTTCTATTTTCTTCCTCCCACTGCACTTCTCCCAGGATAGTCCCTTATCCTTCTGTAGTCCCCTTTCCTGTAATCAAGTCTCCTTTCCCGGACATCTTGTCCTTTGGTCACAATTTTAAGTTCCATCATGTAGTCAAAGACTAGGACACAATGGTCACTGGCTCCTAGTGGTATTTCATGTTCCAAATGCTCGATGTCTTCTACATTCTGGGTGAAAATGAGGTCTAATAGGCTGGGCGTATCCCCTCCTCTTTCCCTAGTGTCTTCCTTCACATGCTGTGTTAGGAAATTCCTGTCAATAACATCTACCAGCTTCGCTCCCCAGGTCTCCTCCCCGCCATGGGGATTCCTTGTTTCCCAGTCTATCTCTCCATGATTTAAGTCCACCATGACCAGCAGCTTCGCTCTCATTCTATGCGCTATTGTTGCTGCCTTCTGCAGTTCATCTATACATGCCTTGTTGGTGTCCTCATGCTCCTGCCTGGGCCTTCCACTGTTTGGTGGGGGATTGTAGAGTATCAAGAATACAATCTTCTTTACATCCACTGTCAGAGTTCCATGTATGGAGCTCGTGCTTTCATTGGTACCCGGATTTTCCAGCTCATCAAACTTCCATTTCCGCTTTTCTAAGAGTGCCACTCCTCCTCCCTGTCTCTGTGTCCTTTCTTTTCTTATCACCTGGTACCCCTCTGGAAAGATCGCATCCGAGATCATGCCATTTATTTTAGTTTCCACTATTGCCACTATGTCTGGGTCTGCCTCACTAACTCTTTCTTTTATCTCTTCTGCTCTATTGGATACCCCATCAGCATTGGTGTACCAAACCTTGAGACTCTTCTTGGAAACTCTGGTGCCAGAGTTCCCCCTTTCACCGGGGGGTCTGGGGGGAACTGGGGGGGGTCTGGGGAGCGAATGGGGGCTGTGGGGGTGTCTGGGGATGTGCTGGAGAGGTGCCTGGGAGTGCCTGGTAGGCGAATGGGGTCTGGGCATCTAGGAGGGTAGGAAGGGCATAATGGGTCTGAAAGTTAGGGAGGGTCTGAATGGCATACAGGGGTTGAGAAGTAGAGTGAGACTGAGAGTCAGATAGAGGTTGAGAGGTTGCAGGAGAGAGGGATATTGAGGGCAGAGGACTGAGAGGAGAATGGAGCATGGGTGCTGGGAGTGGAAGAGAGGGTGTATTAGTTAGGGGGGAATAGGGGGTAGGTGGGAGTTTTGGGGTAGAAGAGGAGAAGAGGGAGAGGGAGATGGGGGAAGGTGTTAGGGGGTCACAAGGTGAGGGGGTTAAATGTGGTCTGGAGGTGCATAGGAGGGGTGAGGGTTGGGTGGGGTTTCGGGGTGTGTGGAAGAGGGGTGCAGTGGAAGCTGGGATGGAGTAGATGGAATTGAAGGCAATGGGGTAGAAGGGGCAGGGGAGTAGGAAGGGGTAGTACGGGAGGGGGGATGGGAAGATGGGTTTGGGGAGGGCATGGCTTGACCCACTGGGGTCGTTGACAGGTGTGATGTAGCAGGGGCAGGGGAGTCGTTGGAGAGGTGCAAATGTGGAAGGGGCAGGGGGGTTTTGGGGGGGATGAGGCAGGGGGGTTTTGGGAGGGCTGAGGCAGTGGGGGAGGTATAGGAGGGCTGAGTTGGGGAGGATGTGACTTGAGAGGAGACCTGGGAGGTGACCTGGGATGTGGCCTGGGAGGTGACCTGAGAGGTGAGGCTACCTGAGAGGCTAGGGGTACGGTGTCGTGCTTGCCATCTATTCTTGTGGGCTATTTGCTCATCTTTCGTCATAAACCTCTCTATAAACACATTGTAATGGGTTTCACTTCCTCTGAGTAAATGCTTGTTTCTCATTATGTACTCCACAGCCTCCTCATTGGAGAATTGCACCAGAACAGGTCTATTCTTGGTACAATTGTAAGGTCCAACACGGCCGCTGATATCCACCTCGTTTCCTGCCATTCCTGCTCCAATACATCTCAATATCTCATGCAATTCATATTATTCCATCTCTATCCTTTCTTGTCTTGTTGGTGCCCCAGATTCGAATAATCCGTGTATTATAATAGTCCATCTCCTCAGTAATTCGCTGTCATATTGGTAGCCCCTCCCCTGGAGATTCCCCATCCCAACTGCACTCACTAACCCATCCCTCACTAATCCTCTTGCCTTAGCCATGCTGTTAATCCTTCCTAATTCGTTTGTGATCCGAGCACATTCCCTCTTCCAGTCCTCTCTTCCCTTCCTAACTTCTTCCTGAATATAGAGCATAAGCCCCATATTCAGGGTGTGTGTGTACTCACTTATTTGTACTCGCCTATTTGTGCTTGCGGGGGTTGAGCTTTGGCTCTTTGGTCCCGCCTCTCAACTGTCAATCAACTGGTGTACAGATTCCTGAGCCTACTGGGCTCTATCATATCTACATTTAAAACTGTGTATGGAGTCAGCCTCCACCACATCACTGCCTAATGCATTCCATCCGTTAACTACTCTGACACTGAAAAAGTTCCTTCTAACGTCTCTGTGGTTCATGTGGGTACTCAGTTTCCACCTGTGTCCCCTTGTTCGCGTCCCACCAGTGTTGAATAGTTTATCCTTGTTTACCCGGTCGATTCCTCTGAGGATTTTGTAGGTTGTGATCATGTCTCCCCTTACTCTTCTGTCTTCCAGTGTCGTAAGGTGCATTTCCCGCAGCCTTTCCTCGTAACTCATGCCTCTTAGTTCTGGGACTAGTCTAGTGGCATACCTTTGGACTTTTTCCAGCTTCGTCTTGTGCTTGACAAGGTACGGGCTCTATGCTGGGGCCGCATACTCCAGGATTGGTCTTACATATGTGGTGTACAAGATTCTGAATGATTCCTTATACAGGTTCCTGAACGCTGTTCTGATGTTAGCCAGCCTCGCATATGCCGCAGATTCGCATATTCTTTTTATTCTCGCATATTCTTTTTATGTGGGCTTCAGGAGACAGGTTTGGTGTGATATCAACTCCTAGATCTTTCTCTCAGTTCGTTTCATTAAGTACTTCATCTCCTATTCTGTATCCTGTGTTTGGCCTCCTATTTCCACCACCTAGTTTCATTACTTTGCATTTACTCGGGTTGAACTTCAACAGCCATTTGTTGGACCATTCACTCAGTCTGTCTAGGTCATCTTGTAGCCTCCTACTATCGTCCTCAGTTTCAATCCTCCTCATAATTTTTGCATCATCGGCAAACATTGAGAGAAACGATTCTATACCCTCTGGAAGATCATTTACATATATCAGAAACAGTATAGGTCCAAGGACTGACCCCTGCGGTACTCCACTCGTAACGTCTCGCCAATCTGAGACCTCACCCCTCACACTGACTCGTTGTCTCCTGTTACTTAGGTACTCCTGTATCCAACGGAGTACCTTCCCTTTCACTCCAGCCTGCATCTCCAGTTTTTTCACTAGCCTCTTGTGTGGAACTGTGTCAAAGGCTTTCTGACAATCCAAAAATATGCAGTCTGCCCACCCTTCTCTTTCTTGCCTTATTTTTGTTGCCTGGTCGTAGAATTCAAGTAACCCTGTGAGGCAGGACCTGCCATCCCTGAATCCATGTTGATGCTGTGTTACAAAGTTCTTTCACTCCAGGTGCTCCACTAGCTTTCTTCGCACAGTCTTCTCCATCATCTTGCATGGTATGCAGGTTAGGGACACTGGTCTGTAATTCAGTGCCTCCTGTCTATCCCCTTTCTTGTATATCGGGACTACGTTAGCTGCTTTCCAAATTTCTGGCAGTTTCCCTGTTGCCAGTGATTTGTTATACACCATGGAGAGCGGGAGGCACAGTTCTTCTGCTCCTTCCTTTAGTATCCAAGGGTAGATTCCATCTGGGCCTATAGCCTTTGTCACATCCAATTCTAGTAAACACTTCCTTACTTCCCCGCTGGTAATCTCAAACTCTTCCAGTGGTTCCTGGTAAGCTATTCCCTCTCTTATCTCTGGGATTTCTCCTTGCTCTAAGGTGAAGACCTCTTGGAATTTCTTATTCAGTTCCTCACACACTTCCTTGTCGTTTGTAGTGAATCCTTCTGCCCCTAACCTTAATTTCATAACCTGTTCCTTTACTGTTTTTCTCCTGATGTGGCTATGCAGCAATTTAGGCTGAGTCTTTGCTTTGCTTGCGATGTCATTTTCGTATTGTCTTTCTGCCTCTCTTCTCATCCTAACATATTCATTCCTGGCATTCTGGTATCTTTCTCTGCTCTCCAGTGTCCTGTTATTCCTATAGTTTCTCCATGCCCTTTTACTTTGCTGCTTAGCTAGCCTACATCTCTGATTAAACCATGGGTTTCTCATCTTCATTTCACTGTTTTCCTTTTGGACTGGGACAAACTTGTTTGCTGCATCCTTGCATTTTTGCGTGATGTATTCCATCATATCTTGGGCCGTCTTTTCCCTGAGCTCTGTTTCCCATGCTATATCTGCTAGGCATTTTCTTATCTCCTCATAGTTTCCCTTTCGGTATGCTAACCTTTTGGTTTCGGTATCCCTCCTCGAGTTCAATAACCCTTCTTCAATCAAGTACTCAAACACCAGTACACTGTGGTCGCTCATTCCTACTGGGTCCTCAAAACTGATTTCTCTTATGTCAGAGTCGTTCAGGGTGAAAACCAGGTCGAGTCTCGCTGGTTCGTCATTTCATCTCATCCTTGTGGGTTCACTGACATGCTGGGTTAAGAAGTTTCTAGTCGCCACCTCCAGTAGTTTGGCTCTCCACGTATCCTCGCCTCCATGCGGTTCCTTGTTCTCCCAATCAATCCTGCCGTGATTGAAGTCCCCCATGATGAGCAGGTGGGATCTATTTCTACAGGCAGCAGAGGCTGCCCTCTCAATTATAGTGTTAACTGCCATGTTGTTACTTTCGTACTCTTGACTGGGTCTTCTGTCATTTGGTGGAGGATTATATATTACTGCTACTACTATCCTTGGTCCTCCCATTGGAGGAGGTGTGTGTGTGTGTGTGTGTGTGTGTGTGTGTGTGTGTGTGTGTGTGTGTGTGTGTGAGTGTGAGTGTGAGTGTGTGTGTGTGTGTGTGTGTGAGTGTTAGAGACACAACAAGGACCACGTACCTAAAGATGAGAGAGTAGTTAGCGGAGACATACTGGCGGAGCTGAGTGCTGGTGAGAGGTGCCCAGGCGGAGGAGAGAGTCTCAGTGTGGTGGTAGAAGCCTCTCTCAGGGTTGTACACCCAGTTGGTGCTCCCTGAGAACACACAACGAACATTGTACACAATTGCTGCACTCTTTTAAAACTATTTACTGTAATTTACAACCAGTTTGATAATTTAATAATGATTAACATCTTTTACAGTATAAGTTTTGATTAATTGAGTTCCTTCACATCACGAAACTCTTCTTCTTCTGGTACCTCTAACTTGACGATCACCAGGACGAGAGTTCCAGAGGCGGACACGCGCGCACGCACGCCCACTTCATCACCAACTTAATTACCAGGACACCAACTGTTACTACCAGGACACCAACTGTTACTACCAGGACACCAATTGTTACTACCAGGACACCAACTGTTACTACCAGGACACCAACTGTTACTACCAGGACACCAACTGTTACTACCAGGACACCAACTGTTACTACCAGGACACCAACTGTTACTACCAGGACACCAACTGTTACTACCAGGACACCAACTGTTACTACCAGGACACCAACTGTTACTACCAGGACACCAACTGTTACTACCAGGACACCAACTGTTACTACCAGGACACCAACTGTTACTACTAGGACACCAACTGTTACTACCAGGACACCAACTGTTACTACCAGGACACCAACTGTTACTACCAGGACACTAACTGTTACTACCAGGACACCAACTGTTACTACCAGGACACCAACTGTTACTACCAGGACACCAACTGTTACTACCAGGACACCAACTGTTACTACCAGGACACCAACTGTTACTACCAGGACACCAACTGTTACTACCAGGACACCAACTGTTACTACCAGGACACCAACTGTTACTACCAGGACACCAACTGTTACTACCAGGACACCAACTGTTACTACCAGAACACCAACTGTTACTACCAGAACACCAACTGTTACTACCATGACACCAACTGTTACTACCAGGACACCAACTGTTACTACCAGGACACCAACTGTTACTACCAGGACACCAACTGTTACTACCAGGACACCAACTGTTACTACCAGGACACCAACTGTTACTACCAGGACACCAACTGTTACTACCAGGACACCAACTGTTACTACCAGGACACCAACTGTTACTACCAGGACACCAACTACTGTTACTACCAGGACACCAACTACTGTTACTACCAGGACACCAACTACTGTTACTACCAGGACACCAACTACTGTTACTACCAGGACACCAAATGAGGAAATGAGAGATAGTTGTCACAGCTGGCCAAGTAACTCCCTGTTTTTTTACTTCACTCACTTAAGTGCATAAATATAAGTGATTTCATTCGTGCTTTAAAAATTATGAAATTTAGGTTATTTTAATGATAATTTGTGGGTAACAAATTTTGAGACACTGACATTTTATGTTCTGTGATCTTTTTGTTAGTCTGAATTCTCAACATACTTAGGGACCTTTAACTTTACAAAAGTGATGTAATGAGGAAAGTAGAGTCTTGTAAGTGTACAAAGCAGTGGAGGTGCCATGGACATGGAGAGAGGAGGTACCTCACCTGCACCTGGTGAGATGAGTTACCTCACCTGGAGAGAGGAGTTACCTCACCTAAAGAGAGGAGTTACCTCACCTGCTCCTGGAGAGATGAGTTACCTCACCTGGAGAGAGGAGTTACCTCACCTGCACCTGGAGAGATGAGTTACTTCACCTGGAGAGAGGAGTTACCTCACCTAGAGAGAGGAGTTACCTCACCTAGAGAGAGGAGTTACCTCATCTGCACCTGGAGAGATGAGTTACCTCACCTGGAGAGAGAAGTTACCTCTCCTGGAGGAGTTACCTCACCTACAGAGAGGAGTTACCTCACCTACAGAGAGGAGTTTCCTCACCTAGAGAGAGGAGTTACCTCACCTGGAGAGAGGAGTTACCTCACCTGGAGAGAGGAGTTACCTCACCTGGAGAGAGGAGTTCCCTCACCTGCAGCTGGAGAGAGGAGTTACCTCACCTGGAGAGAGGAGTTACCTCACCTGGGAAGTTGACAAGGCAGCACCTTGCGTCAGGAGGCTGCGTCAACTGGTCGCAGGCCGGAGCGAGGACGCAGGCAGCTGTCGCAACATATTGAGTGGTGCTAGAGTGTGCTTCAAGTCTTATCATTCAGCAGTTTTAATATTTATTACAGACCTACTGAATATTATCATGTGGCAGCATTAACCATCTTCAGTTAAATGACGATAATATTGTGGTATCTCTCAATAGCTACAGAACTGGCCACTGTTAATACTAGTAGATCTGGCTATTCTAGCAACAGATCTGGCTACTCTCAATACTAATAGATCTGGATACTCTCAATACTAACAGATCTGGCTACTCTCAATACTAATAGATCTGGCTACTCTCAATACTAATAGATCTGGATACTCTCACTAACAACAGGTCTGGCTACTCTCACTAACAACAGATCTGGCAACTCTCACTAACAACAGGTCTGGCTATTCTCACTAACAACAGATCTGGCTACTCTCACTAACAACAGATCTGGCAACTCTCACTAACAACAGATCTGGCTACTCTCACTAACAACAGATCTGGCTACTCTCACTAACAACAGATCTGGCTACTGTCACTAACAACAGATCTGGCAACTCTCACTAACAACAGATCTGGCTACTGTCACTAACAACAGGTCTGGCTACTGTCACTAACAACAGGTCTGGCAACTCTCACTAACAACAGATCTGGCTACTGTCACTAACAACAGGTCTGAGAACTCTCACTAACAACAGATCTGGCTACTCTCGCTAACAACAGATCTGGCAACTCTCACTAACAACAGATCTGGCTATTCTCACTAACAGCAGATCTGGCAACTCTCACTAACAACAGGTCTGGCTACTGTCACTAACAACAGGTCTATCAACTCTCACTAACAACAGATCTGGCTACTGTCACTAACAACAGGTCTGGCTACTCTCACTAACAACAGATCTGGCTACTGTCACTAACAACAGGTCTATCAACTCTCACTAACAACAGATCTGGCTACTGTTACTAACAACAGGTCTGGCTACTCTCACTAACAACAGATCTGGCTACTGTCACTAACAACAGATCTGGCTACTGTCACTAACAACAGGTCTGGCTACTGTCACTAACAACAGGTCTGGTAACTCTCACTAACAACAGGTCTGGCTACTCTCACTAACAACAGGTCTGGCTACTCTCACTAACAACAGATCTGGCTACTGTCACTAACAACAGGTCTGGCTACTCTCACTAACAACAGGTCTGGCTACTCTCACTAACAACAGGTCTGGCTACTCTCACTAACAACAGGTCTGGCTACTCTCACTAACAACAGGTCTGGCTACTCTCACTAACAACAGGTCTGGCTACTCTCACTAACAACAGGTCTGGCTACTCTCACTAACAACAGGTCTGGCTACTCTCACTAACAACAGGTCTGGCTACTCTCACTAACAACAGGTCTGGCAACTCTCACTAACAACAGGTCTGGCTACTCTCACTAACAACAGGTCTGGCTACTCTCACTAACAACAGGTCTGGCAACTCTCACTAACAACAGGTCTGGCAGTAATTAACAACATGAGGTACACTCGGCTACTGGGTTGACCTCATCACCTCACGGGTAAACTATGCTCCACGTGAAGGTTGGTGTGAGTAGTGTAAACACGGACAAGTACCGGCCGTTTTGTTTTTTCCGACGGTCGGTACTTGTCCGGGTTTACACTACTGGTGTGTAATATATAGTGGTAACCTTGTTGAGGTTGAGAGGCCTCAGTCCACCACCAAGTGTACACTTATTACTGGCACCTTAGCGTGTACTCATCCAGCGCTTGAGTGCCAGTGGCACATCAGCATGTACTCATCCAGCGCTTGAGTGCCAGCAGCACATCAGCATGTACTCATCCAGCGCTTGAGTGCCAGCAGCACATCAGCATGTACTCATCCAGCGCTTGAGTGCCAGCAGCACATCAGCATGTACTCACCCAGCGCTTGAGTGCCAGCAGCACATCAGCATGTACTCATCCAGCGCTTGAGTGCCAGCAGCACATCAGCATGTACTCACCCAAAACATGAGTGCCAGCGGCCACCACCGTCGCCAGGAGAGTCAGCAAGTACAGTCCCGCCATGATGCTCACCTGCCTGTACAGGACACAACATCACATCACTACAACATCACTACAACATCACAACAACGTCACTACAACATCATTACAACATCACATCATCACAACATCACAACATCACTTAAAATCCACTACAACATCACAACAACATCACAACAACATCACTACAACATCACAACAGCATCACAACATCACAACATTACTACAACACCACAAAATCACAACAACATCACATCAACATCACAACAACATCACAACATCACTACAACATCACATCAACATCACAACATCACTACAACATCACTACAACATCACAACAACATCACAACATCACAACAACATCACTACAACATCACTACAACATCACAACAACATCACAACAACATCACAACAACATCACAACATCACAACAACATCACTACAACATCACAACAACATCACTACAACATCACAACAGCATCACAACATCACAACAACATCACTACAACATCACAAAATCACAACAACATCACATCAACATCACAACAACATCACAACATCACAGCAACATCAATACAACATATGTTCTTGAGGTTATCTTGAGATGATTTCGGGGCCTTTACTCTCCCCGCGGCCTGGTCCTCGACCAGGTCTCCACCCCCAGGAAGCAGCCCGTGACAGCTGATTAACACCCAGGTACCTATTTACTGCCAGGTAATAAGGGCATAGGGTGAAAGAAACTCTGCCCATTGTTAATCACCGGCGCCTGGGATCGAACCCAGGACCACAGTATCACAAGTCCAGCGTGATGTCCGCTCGGCCGACCGGCTCCCTCAACCTCACAACATCACAACAACATCATTACAACATCACAACAACATCACAACAACATCACAACATCACAACAACATCACAACAAAATCACAACATCACTACAACATCATTACAACATCACATCATCACAACGACATCACAACATCACTAAAAATCCACTACAACATCACAACATCACTACAACATCACTACAATATCACAACAACATCACTACAACATCACAACAACATCACAACAACATCACAACATCATCACAACATCACAACAACATCACAACAACATCACTACAACATCACAACAACATCACAACAACATCACAACAACATCACAACAACATCACAACAACATCACTACAACATCACTACAACATCACTACAACATCACAACAACTTCACTACAACATCACATCATCACAACATCACATCATCACAACATCACATCATCACAACATCACAACAACATCACTACAACATCACAACAACATCACAACAACATCACTACAACATCACAACATCAAAACAACATCACAAGAACATCACAACATCACAACAACATCACAACAACATCACAACAACATCACTACAACATCACAACAACCTCCCAAAAACATCACATCAACATCACTACAACATCACAACAACATCACTACAACATTACAACATCACAACATCACTACAACATCACAACAACATAACATCACAACAACATCAACACAACTTCACAACATCATCACAACAAGATCACAACATCACTACAACATCACAAGACCATCACTACAACATCACAACAACATCACAACAACATCACAACAACATCACAACAACATCACAACAACATCACAACATCACAACATCACTACAACATCACATCATCACAACAACATCACAACATCACAACAACATCACAACATCACTACAACATCACAACAACATCACAACAACCTCGAAACAACCTCACTACAACATCACTAAAAATCACATCACAACAACATCCCAAAAACCTCACAACAACCTCACTACAACATCACTACAACATCACTACAGCATCACAACAACATCACTACAATATCACAACATCACAACATCACAACAACATCACAACATCACAACAACATCAAAATATTACAACAACATCAAAACAACATCACTACAACATCACTACAACATCACAACAACATCACAACAAAATCAAAACATCACAACAACATCACTACAACATCACAACAACATCACTACAACATCACAACAACATCACTACAACATCACAACAACATCACTACAACATCACAACAACATCACTACAACATCACAACAACATCACAACAACATCACTACAACATACAACATCACTACAACTTCACATCACTACAACATCACTACAACATCACCACATCACTACAACATCACAACAACATCACAACAACATCACTGCAACATCACATCACTACAACATCACAACAACATCACAACAACATCACAACATCACAACAACATCACTACAACATCACAACAACATCACTACAACATCACAACACAACAACATCACTACAACATCACAACATCACAGCAACATCACAACAACATCCCAACAACATCACTACAACATCACAACATCACTACAACATCACAACAACATTACAACATCACAACAACATCACAACAGCATCACTACAACATCACAACATCACTACAACATCACAACAACATCACAACATCAAAACAACATCACAACAACATCACAACAACATCACCACAACATCACAACATCACAACAACCTCACAACATCACAACATCACAATGCAACAACATCACAATGCAACAACATCAAAACATCACAACAACATCACAACATCACCACAACTTCACAACAACATCACAAAATCACAGCATCACAACAACATCACAACATCACCACAACCTCACAACAACATCACAACAACATCACAACATCACAACAACATCACAACTACATCACAACAACCTCACAACATCACAACAACATCACAACAACCTCACAACAACATCACAACAACATCACAACAACCTCACAACAACATCACAACAACCTCACAACAACATCACAACATCACAACAACATCACAACATCACAACAACATCACAACAACCTCACAACAACATCACAACAACCACACAACATCACAACAACCTCACAACATCACAACATCACAACAACACCACAACAACCACACAACATCACAACATCACAACAACATCAAAATATTACAACAACATCAAAACAACATCACTACAACATCACTACAACATCACAACAACATCACAACAAAATCAAAACATCACAACAACATCACTACAACATCACAACAACATCACTACAACATCACAACAACATCACTACAACATCACAACAACATCACTACAACATCACAACAACATCACTACAACATCACAACAACATCACAACAACATCACTACAACATACAACATCACTACAACTTCACATCACTACAACATCACTACAACATCACTACAACATCACCACATCACTACAACATCACAACAACATCACAACAACATCACTGCAACATCACATCACTACAACATCACAACAACATCACAACAACATCACAACATCACAACAACATCACTACAACATCACAACAACATCACTACAACATCACAACACAACAACATCACTACAACATCACAACATCACAGCAACATCACAACAACATCCCAACAACATCACTACAACATCACAACATCACTACAACATCACAACAACATTACAACATCACAACAACATCACAACAGCATCACTACAACATCACAACATCACTACAACATCACAACAACATCACAACATCAAAACAACATCACAACAACATCACAACAACATCACCACAACATCACAACATCACAACAACCTCACAACATCACAACATCACAATGCAACAACATCACAATGCAACAACATCAAAACATCACAACAACATCACAACATCACCACAACTTCACAACAACATCACAAAATCACAGCATCACAACAACATCACAACATCACCACAACCTCACAACAACATCACAACAACATCACAACATCACAACAACATCACAACTACATCACAACAACCTCACAACATCACAACAACATCACAACAACCTCACAACAACATCACAACAACATCACAACAACCTCACAACAACATCACAACAACCTCACAACAACATCACAACATCACAACAACATCACAACATCACAACAACATCACAACAACCTCACAACAACATCACAACAACCACACAACATCACAACAACCTCACAACAACATCACAACATCACAACAACACCACAACAACCACACAACATCACAACAACCTCACAACAACATCACAACAACATCACAACATCACAACAACATCACAACAACCTCACAACAACATCACAACAACCACACAACATCACAACAACATCACAACAACCTCACAACAACATCACAACAACATCGCAACATCACAACAACATCACAACAACATCACAACAACATCACAACAACATCACAACATCACAACAACCTAACAACATCACCACAACCTCACATCACAACAACATCACAACATCACAACAACCTAACAACATCACAACAACCTCACAACAACATCACTACCGTTACAGCCAGTTTCCTAAACACTATTATATCCTATATTGGACAAAATTCTTAAATAGTTTTTACTTCCTCCAGATTTTCATATAAGAAACTAGGCATGACAGTAACTATTTGTCATATAACTATACTTGCTACAGTGGTCACATTGTGACATATATAGTTATATGTCATATAAGTATACTTGCTACAGTGGTTACATTGTGACATATATAGTTATATGTCATATAACTATACTTGCTACAGTGGATACATAATGTTCACATCTTTTGGTCTTTTCTTCAGTATTTAGGAACATGGACGAGAGATGTTTAATATATTCTAGACCTTCTCTTTAATAAAATATATCAAATATTGAAATATTGTTTGGTTAATGTAATATAATAATTAAGAGACCACTGTGGTGAACAATTATTGGTTACCGTGAAGAGGGGTACAACTGGTGCTCTGATCAGCCGAACCAGAACTCCCAAAACAAGAACCAGAGTTTCCTCGGGAGAAACAAAGCTCTCCTTACAAGAACCAGAGTTAACCTCAGGAGAACCACAGCTCCGCTCAGGAGAACCAGAGCTCCCCTCAGAAGAACCACAGCTCCCCTCAGAAGAACCAGAGCTCCCCTCAGGAGAACCACACCTCCTCTCAGAAGAACCAGAGCTTCCCTCAGGAGAACCACAACTCCCCTCAGAAAAACCACAGCTCCCCTCAGAAGAACAAATACTGTTCTTAGGAGTCCCACAGCTCCCCTCATAAGAACAAATACTGTTCTTAGGAGTCCCACAGCTCCCCTCATAAGAACCACAGCTTCCTCAGAAGAACCTCAGCTTCCCTCAGGAGAACAAAAGCTGTTCTTAGTAGACTCACAGCTCCCGTCAGAAGAACCACAGCTTTCCTCAGAAGAACAAAAGCTGTTCTTAGGAGACCCACAGCTCCCCTCAAGAGAACCACAGCTCCCCTCAAGAGAACCACAGCTCCCCTCAGGAGAACAAAAGCTGTTCTTAGGAGAACCACAGCTCCCCTCAGAAGAACCACAGCTCCCCTCAGAAGAACCACAGCTCCCCTCATAAGAACCACAACTCCCCTCAGGAGAACCACACCTCCTCTCAGAAGAACCACAGCTCCCCACAGGGGAACCACAGCTCCCCTCAGAAGAACCACAGCTCCCCTCAGAAGAACCACAGCTCCCCTCAGGGGAATTACAGCTCCCGTCAGCGGAACCACAGCTACCCTCAGAAGAACCACAGCTCCCCTCAGAAGAACCACAGCTCTCCTCAGAAGAACCACAGCTTCCTCCAGAGAACCACAGCTCCTTCAGAATAACCAAAGCTCCCCTCAGAAGAACCACAGCTCCCCCTCAGAAGAACCACAGCTCCCCTCAGAAGAACCACAGCTCCCCTCAGGGGAACCACAGCTCCCCTCAGGGGAACCACAGCTCCCCTCAGGGGAACCACAGCTCCCCTCAGGGGAACCACAGCTCCCTTCAGAAGAACCACAGCTTCCCTCAGAAGAACCACAGCTCCCTCAGAAGAACCACAGCTCCCCTCAGGGGAACCACAGCTCCTTTCAGCTGAACCACAGCTCCCCTCAGAAGAACCACAGCTCCCCTCAGGAAAACCACAGCTCCCCTCAGAAGAACCACAGTTCCCCTCAGAAGAATCACACCTCCCCTCAAGGGCACCACAGCTGCCCTCAGAACAACCACAGCTCCCCACAGGGGAACCACAGCTCCCCTCAGAAGAACCACAACTCCCCTCAGGAGAACCACACCTCCCCTCAGAAGAACCACAGCTCCCCAAAAGGGGAACCACAGCTCCCCTCAGAAGAACTTCAGCTCCCCTCATAAGAACCACAGCTCCCCTCACAAGAACCACAGCTCCCCTCAGAAGAACAACAGCTCCCTCAGCGGAACCACAGCTCCCCTCAGAAGAACAACAGCTCCCCTCAGGGGAACCACAGCTCCCCTCAGAAGAACCACATCTCCCCACACGGGAATCACAGCTCCCCTCAGGAAAACAACAGCTCCCCTCAAGGGAACCACAGCTGCCCTCAGGGGAACCACAGCTTCCCTCAGAAGAACCACAGCTCCCCACAGGGGAACCTCAACTCTCCTCAGAAGAACCAAAGCTCCCCTCAGGAGAACCACAGCTCCCCTCAGAAGAACCACAGTTCCACCTCAGAAGAACCACAGCTCCCCTCAGGAGAACCACAGCTCCCCTCAGCAGAAGAACCACAGATCCACCTCAGAAGAACCACAGCTCCCCTCAGAAGAACCACAGCTCCCCACAGGGGAACCTCAACTCTCCTCAGAAGAACCACAGCTCCCCTCAGGGAACCAAAACTCCCCTCAGGAGAACCACAGCTCCCCTCAGAATAACCACAGTTCCACCTCAGAAGAACCACAGCTCCCCTCAGGAGAACCACAGCTCCCCTCAGAAGAACCACAGATCCACCTATGAAGAACCACAGCTCCCCTCAGGAAAACCACAGCTCCACTCAGGAGAATCAAAGCTCCCGCAGAAGAACCACAGCTCCCCTCAGAAGAACTACAGATTCCCTCACAAGAACCATAGCGCCCCTCAGGGCAACCACAGCTCCCCTCAGAAAACCCCCAGATCACCTCAGAAGAACTACAGCTCCCCTCAGAAGAACCACAGCTCTCCTCAGAAGAACCACAGCTTCCTCCAGAGAACCACAGCTCCTTCAGAATAACCAAAGCTCCCCTCAGAAGAACCACAGCTCCCCCTCAGAAGAACCACAGCTCCCCTCAGAAGAACCACAGCTCCCCTAAGGGGAACCACAGCTCCCCTCAGGGGAACCACAGCTCCCCTCAGGGGATCCACAGCTCCCCTCAGGGGAACCACAGCTCCCCTCAGAAGAACCACAGCTTCCCTCAGAAGAACCACAGCTCCCTCAGAAGAACCACAGCTCCCCTCAGGGGAACCACAGCTCCTTTCAGCTGAACCACAGCTCCCCTCAGAAGAACCACAGCTCCCCTCAGGAAAACCACAGCTCCCCTCAGAAGAACCACAGTTCCCCTCAGAAGAATCACACCTCCCCTCAAGGGAACCACAGCACCCTCAGAACAACCACAGCTCCCCACAGGGGAACCACAGCTCCCCTCAGAAGAACCACAACTCCTCTCAGGAGAACCACACCTCCCCTCAGAAGAACCACAGCTCCCCAAAAGGGGAACCACAGCTCCCCTCAGAAGAACCACAGCTCCCCTCAAGAGAACCACAGCTCCCCCCAGGGGAACCACAGCTTCTCTCAGGGGAACCACAGCTCCCCTCAGGGGAACCACAGCTCCCCTCAGGGGAACCACAGCTCCCCTCAGGGGAACCACAGCTCCGCTCAGAAGAACCACAGCTCACCACAGGGGAACCACAGCTCCCCTCAGAAGAACCACAGCTCCCCTCAGGGGAATTACAGCTCCCCTCAGCGGAACCACAGCTCCCCTCAGAAGAACCACAGCTCCCTTCAGGGGAACCACAGCACCCCTCAGAAGAACCACAGCTCCCCTCAGAAGAACTTCAGCTCCCCTCATAAGAACCACAGCTCCCCTCAGAAGAACCACAGCTCCCCTCAGAAGAACAACAGCTCCCTCAGCGGAACCACAGCTCCCCTCAGAAGAACAACAGCTCCCCTCAGGGGAACCACAGCTCCCCTCAGAAGAACCACATCTCCCCACAGGGGAATCACAGCTCCCCTCAGGAAAACAACAGCTCCCCTCAAGGGAACCACAGCTGCCCTCAGGGGAACCACAGATTCCCTCAGAAGAACCACAGCTCCCTACAGGGGAACCTCAACTCTCCTCAGAAGAACCACATCTCCCCACAGGGAAACCACAGCTCCCCTCAGGGGAACCACAGCTCCTCTCCGGGGAACAACAGCTCCCCTCAAAAGAAACACAGCTCCCTTTTGGGGAACCACAGCTCCCCTCAGAAGAACTATAACTCCCCTCAGAAGAACCACAGCTCTCCTCAGAAGAACCACAGCTCCCGCCAGAGAATCACAGCTCCTTTAGAATAACCAAAGCTCCCCTCAGAAGAACCACAGCTCCCCTCAGAAGAACCACAGCTCCCCTCAGAAGAACCACAGCTCCCCTCAGAAGAACCACAGCTCCCCTCAAAAGAACCACAGTTCCCCTCAGAAGAATCACAACTCCCCTCAAGGGAACCACAGCTGCCCTCAGGGGAACCACAGCCTCCCTCAGAACAACCACAGCTCCCCACAGGGGAACCACAGCTCCCCTCAGAAGAACTACAGCTCCCCTCAGGGGAACCACAGCTCCCCTCAGGAGAACCACAGCTCCCCTCAGAAGAACTACAGTTCCCCTCAGAAGAATCACAGCTCCCCTCAGAAGAACCGCAGCTCCGTCAGGAGAACCACAGCTCCTTCAGAAGAACCAAAGTTCCCCTCAGAAGAACCACAGCTCACCTCAGAAGAACTACAGATTCCCTTAGAAGAACCACAGGTCCCCTCAGGAGAAGAAAAGCTGTTCTTAGGAGACCCACAGCTCGCCTCAGAAGAACCACAGCTCCCTCAGGAGAACCAATGCTCCCCTCAGGAGAACCACTGCTCCCCTCAGGAGAACCACTGCTCCCCTCAGAAGAACCACAGCTCCCTCAGGAAAACCACAGCTCCCTCAGAATAACCAAAGCTCCCCTCAAAAGAACCACAGCTCCCATCAGAAGAACCACAGCTCCCATCAGAAGAACCACAGCTCCCTCAGGAGAACCACAGCTCCCATCAGAAGAACCACAGCTCCAATCAGAAGAACCACAGCTCCCCTCAGAAGAACCACAGCTCCCATCAGAAGAACCACAGCTCCACTCAAAAGAACCACAGCTCCTCTCAGGGGAACAACAGCTCCCCTCAAAAGAACCACAGCTCTCCCCAGGGGAACCACAGCTTCCCTCAGAAGAACCACAGCTCCTCTCAGAAGAACCACAGCTCCCCTCAGAAGAACCACAGCTCTCCTCAGAAGAACCACAGCTCCCCTCAGCGGAACCACAGCTCCCCCCAGGGAAACCACAGCTCCTCTCAGAGGAACAACAGCTTCCCTCAAAAGAACCACAGCTCCCCTCAGAAGAACCACAGCTCCCCTCAGAAGAACCACAGCTCCCCTCAGAAGAACCACAGCTCCCCTCAGAAGAACCACAGCTCTCTTCAAAAGAACCACAGCTCCCTCCAAGGAACCAGAGCTCCTTCAGAATAACCAAAGCTCCCCTCAGAAGAACCACAGCTCCCCTCAGAAGAACCACAGCTCTCCTCAGAAGAACCACAGCTCCCCTCAAAAGAACCACAGCTCCCCTCAGGGGAACCACAGCTCCCCTCAGGGGAACCACAGCTCCCTTCAGAAGAACCACAGCTCCCCTCAAAAGAACCACAGATCCCCTCAGGGGAAAAACAGCTCCCCTCAGGGGAACCACAGCTCCCCTCAGAAGAACCACAGCTCCCCTCAGAAGAACAACAGGTCCCCACAGGGGAACCACAGATCCACCTCAGAAGAACCACAGCTCCCCTCAGGAAAACCACAGCTCCACTCAGGAGAATCAAAGCACCCGCAAAAGAACCACAGCTCCCCTCAGAAGAACTACAGATTCCCTCACAAGAACCATAGCTCCCCTCAGGGCAACCACAGCTCCCCTCAGAAAACCCCCAGCTCACCTCAGAAGAACTACAGCTCCCCTTAGAAGAACCCAAGCTCCCCTCAGAAGAACCACAGCTCCCCTCAAAAGAACCACAGTTCCCCTCAGAAGAATCACAACTCCCCTCAAGGGAACCACAGCTGCCCTCAGGGGAACCACAGCCTCCCTCAGAACAACCACAGCTCCCCACAGGGGAACCACAGCTCCCCTCAGAAGAACTACAGCTCCCCTCAGGGGAACCACAGCTCCCCTCAGGAGAACCACAGCTCCCCTCAGAAGAACTACAGTTCCCCTCAGAAGAATCACAGCTCCCCTCAGAAGAACCGCAGCTCCGTCAGGAGAACCACAGCTCCTTCAGAAGAACCAAAGTTCACCTCAGAAGAACCACAGCTCACCTCAGAAGAACTACAGATTCCCTTAGAAGAACCACAGCTCCCCACAGGGGAACCTCAACTCTCCTCGGAAGAACCACAGCTCCCCTCAGGGGAACCAAAGCTCCCCTCAGGAGAACCACAGCTCCCCGCAGAAGAACCACAGATCCACCTCAGAAGAACCACAGCTCCCCTCAAGAAAACCACAGCTCCACTCAGGAGAATCAAAGCTCCCGCAGTAGAACCACAGCTCCCCTCATAAGAACTACAGATTCCCTCACAAGAACCATAGCTCCCCTCAGGGCAACCACAGCTCCCCTCAGAAAAGCCCCAGCTCACCTCAGAAGAACTACAGCTCCCCTTAGAAGAACCCCAGCTCCCCTCAGAAGAACTACAGCTCAACTCAGAAGAACCACAGCTCCCTCAGAAGAACAACAGCTCCCTTAGAATAACTAAAGCTCCTCTCAGAAGAACTACAGCTCCCCTCAGAAGAACCACAGCTCCCCTCAGGAAAACAACAGGTACCTAAGAATAACCAAAGCTCCACCTCAGAAGAACAACAGCTCCTCAGGGCAACCACAGCTAGCTCCCCTCAGAAGAACCAAAGCTCCCCTCAGAAGAACTACAGCTCCCCTCAGAAGAACCACAGCTCTCCTTAGAAGAACCCCAGCTCCCCTCAGAAGAACTACAGCTCCCCTCAGAAGAACCACAGCTCCCTCAGAAGAACAACAGCTCCCTCAGAATAACCAAAGCTCCTCTTAGAAGAACTACAGCTCCCCTCAGAAGAACCACAGCTCCCCTCAGGAAAACAACAGCTCCCTAAGAATAACCAAAGCTCCCCTCAGAAGAACAACAGCTCCTCAGGGCAACCACAGCTCCCCTCAGAAGAACCAAAGCTCCCCTCAGAAGAACTACAGCTCCCCTCAGAAGAACCACAGCTCTCCTCAGAAGAACCCCAGCTCCCCTCAGAAGAACTACAGCTCCCCTCAGAAGAACCACAGCTCCCCTCAGAAGAACCACAGCTCTCTTCAGAAGAACCACGGCTCCCTCGGGAGAACCACAGCTCCCTCTGAATAACCAAAGCTCCCTCAGAAGAACCACAGCTCCTCTCAGAAGAACCACAGCTCCCCTCAGAAGAACCACAGCTCTCCTCAGAAGAACCACAGCTCCCCTCAGGGGAACCACAGCTCCTCTCAGGGGAACAACAGCTCCCCTTAAAAGAAATACAGCTCCCTTTTGGGGAACCACAGCTTCCCTCAGAAGAACCACAACTCCCCTCAGAAGAACCACAGCTCTCCTCAGAAGAACCACAGCTCCCGCCAGAGAATCGCAGCTCCTTTAGAATAACCAAAGCTCCCCTCAAAAGAACCACAGCTCCCCTCAGAAGAACCACAGCTCCCCTCAGAAGAACCACAGCTCCCCTCAAAAGAACCACAGTTCCCCTCAGAAGAATCACAACTCCCCTCAAGGGAACCACAGCTGCCCTCAAGGGAACCACAGCCTCCCTCAGAACAACCACAGCTCCCCACAGGGGAACCACAGCTCCCCTCAGAAGAACTACAGCTCCCCTCAGGGGAACCACAGCTCCCCTCAGGAGAACCACAGCTCCCCTCAGAAGAACTACAGTTCCCCTCAGAAGAATCACAGCTCCCCTCAGAAGAACCGCAGCTCCGTCAGGAGAACCACAGCTCCTTCAGAAGAACCAAAGCTCCCCTCAGAAGAACCACAGCTCACCTCAGAAGAACTACAGATTCCCTTAGAAGAACCACAGGTCCCCTCAGGAGAAGAAAAGCTGTTCTTAGGAGACCCACAGCTCGCCTCAGAAGAACCACAGCTCCCTCAGGAGAACCAATGCTCCCCTCAGGAGAACCACTGCTCCCCTCAGGAGAACCACTGCTCCCCTCAGAAGAACCACAGCTCCCTCAGGAAAACCACAGCTCCCTCAGAATAACCAAAGCTCCCCTCAAAAGAACCACAGCTCCCATCAGAAGAACCACAGCTCCCATCAGAAGAACCACAGCTCCCTCAGGAGAACCACAGCTCCCATCAGAAGAACCACAGCTCCAATCAGAAGAACCACAGCTCCCCTCAGAAGAACCACAGCTCCCATCAGAAGAACCACAGTTCCACTCAAAAGAACCACAGCTCCTCTCAGGGGAACAACAGCTCCCCTCAAAAGAACCACAGCTCTCCCCAGGGGAACCACAGCTTCCCTCAGAAGAACCATAGCTCCTCTCAGAAGAACCACAGCTCCCCTCAGAAGAACCACAGCTCTCCTCAGAAGAACCACAGCTCCCCTCAGCGGAACCACAGCTCCCCTCAGGGAAACCACAGCTCCTCTCAGAGGAACAACAGCTTCCCTCAAAAGAACCACAGCTCCCCTCAGAAGAACCACAGCTCCCCTCAGAAGAACCATAGCTCTCCTCAGAAGAACCACAGCTCCCCTCAGAAGAACCACAGCTCTCTTCAGAAGAACCACAGCTCCCTCCAAAGAACCACAGCTCCTTCAGAATAACCAAAGCTCCCCTCAGAAGAACCACAGCTCCCCTCAGAAGAACCACGGCTCTCCTCAGAAGAACCACAGCTCCCCTCAAAAGAACCACAGCTCCCCTCAGGGGAACCACAGCTCCCCTCAGGGGAACCACAGCTCCCTTCAGAAGAACCACAGCTCCCCTCAAAAGAACCACAGCTCCCCTCAGGGGAAAAACAGCTCCCCTCAGGGGAACCACAGCTCCCCTCAGAAGAACCACAGCTCCCCACAGGGGAACCACAGCTCCCCTCAGGGGAACCACAGCTCCCCTCAGAAGAGCCACAGCTCTCCTCAGAGGAACCCCAGCTCCCCTCAGAAGAACCACAGTTCCCTCATGAGAACAACAGCTCCCTCAGAATAACCAAAGCTCCTCTCAAAAGAACCACAGCTCCCCTCAGAAGAACCACAGCTCCCCTCAGAAGAACCACAGCTCTCCTCAGAAGAACCATGGCTCCCTCAGGAGAACCACAGCTCCCTCAGAATAACTAAAGCTCCCCTCAAGAACCACAGCTCCTCTCAGAAGAACCACAGCTCCCCTCAGAAGAACCACAGCTCTCCTCAGAAGAACCACAGCTCCCTTCAGCGGAACCACTGCTCCCGTCAGGGGAACCACAGCTCCTCTCAGGGGAACAACAGCTTCCCTCAGAAGAACCACAGCTCCCTTCAGAAGAACCACAGCTCTTTTCAGAAGAACCACAGCTCCCCTCAGAAGAACCACAGCTCCCTTCAGAAGAACCACAGCTCTTTTCAGAAGAACCACAGCTCTTCTCAGAAGAACCACAGCTCCCCTCAAAAGAACCACAGCTCCCCTCAGGGGAACCACAGCTCCCCTCAGGGAAACCACAGCTCCCCTCAGAAGAACTACAGCTCCCTTCAGAAGAACCACAGCTCTTTTCAGAAGAACCACAGCTCTTCTCAGAAGAACCACAGCTCCCCTCAAAAGAACCACAGCTCCCCTCAGGGGAACCACAGCTCCCCTCAGGGAAACCACAGCTCCCCTCAGAAGAACCACAGCTCCCCTCAGAAGAACAACAGCTCTCCCACAGGGGAACCACAGCTCCTCTCTGGAGAATTACAGCTCCCCTCAGCGGAACCACAGCTCCCCTCAGAATAACCACAGCTCCCCACAGGGGAACCACAGCTCCCCTCTGAAGAACCACAGCTCCCCACAGGGGAACCACAGCTCCCCTCAGAAGAACCACAGCACCCCTCAGGGGAACCACAGCTCCCCTCAGAATAACCACAGCTCCCCTCAGGGGAACCACAGCTCCTTTCAGCGGAACCACAGCTCCTTCTCAGGGGAACCACAGCTCCCCTCAGAAGAACCACAGCTCCCCTCAGAAGAACAACAGCTCCCCCACAGGGGAACCACAGCTCCCCTCTGGAGAATTACAGCTCCCCCTTATGGGAACCACAGCTCCCCTCAGGTGAACCACAGCTCCCCACAGAGGAACCACAGCTCCCCTCAAAAGAACCACAGCACCCCTCAGGGGAACCACAGCTCCCCTCAGAAGAACCACAGCTCCCCTCAGGGGAACCACAGCTCCTTTCAACGGAACCACAGCTCCCCTCAAAAGAACCACAGCTCCATACAGGGGAACCACAGCTCCCCTCATGAGAATTACAGCTCCCCTCAGGGGAACCACAGCTCCCCTCGGGGGAACCACAGCTCCCCTCATGGGAACCACAGCTCCCCTCTGAAGAACCATAGCTCCCCTCAGAAGAACCACAGTTCCCCTCAGGAGAACCACAGCTCCCCTCAGAAGAACCACAGCTCCCCTCAGGGGAACCACAGCTCCCCTCAGAAGAAGCACAGCTCCCCTCAGGGGAATCACAGCTCCCCTCAGAAGAACCACAGCTCCCCTCAGGAGAACCACAGCTCCCCTCAGGGCAACCACAGCTCCCCTCAGCGGAACCACAGCTCCCCTCAGAAGAACGACAGCTCTCCTCAGGGGAACAACAGCTCCCCTCAGAAGAACCACAGCTCCCCTCAGAAGAACCACAGCTCCCCTCAGAAGAACCACAGCTCCCTCAGGAGAACCACAGCTTCTTCAGGAGAAACACACAGCTCCCTCAGGAGAACCACAGCTCTTTCAGGGGAACCACAGCCCCCCTCAGGGGAATCACAGCTCCCTCAGGAGAACCACAGCTCCTCTCATGGGAACCACAGCTCCCCTCAGAAGAACCACAGCTCCCTCAGGAGAACCACAGCTCCCTCAGGAGAACCACAGCTCCCTCAGGAGAACCACAGCTCCAGCAGGAGAACCACAGCTCCCTCAGGAGAACCACAACTGCCTCAGGAGAACCACAGCTCCCTCAGGGGAACCACAGCTCCCTCAGGAGAACCACAGCTCCCTCAGGAGAACCACAGCTCCCCTCAGAAGAACCACAGCTCCCTCAGGAGAATCACAGCTTCCTCAGGAGAACCACAGCGATCTCAGGAGAACCACAGCTCCCTCAGGAGAACCACAGCTCCCCTCAGGGGAACCACAGCTCCCTCAGATGAACCACAGCTCCGTCAGGAGAACCACAGCTCCCTCAGGAGAACCACAGCTCCCTCAGGAGAACCACAGCTCCCCTCAGGGGAATCACAGCTCCCTCAGAAGAACCACAGCTCCCTCAGGAGAACCACAGCTCCCTCAGGAGAACCACAGCTCCCTCAGGAGAACCACAGCTCCATCAGAAGAACCACAGCTCCCCGTCAGGGGAACCACAGCTCCCCTCAGGGGAACCACAGCTCCCTCAGTAGAACCATAGCTCCCTCAGGAGAACCACAGCTCCCTTCAGGGGAACCACAGCTCTCTCAGTAGAACTATAGCTCCCTCAGGGGAACCACAGCTCCCCTCAGGGGAACCACAGCTCCCTCAGTAGAACCATAGCTCCCTCAGGAGAACCACAGCTCCCCCAGGAGAACCACAGCAACCTCAGAAGAACCACAGCTCCCCTCAAGAGAACCACAGCTCCCCTCAGGGCTTCTCTTTATGGCTCCCCTCAGAGATCCCCTTCAGGGCTTCCCTCGGGGATCCCTTTAAGGCTCCCTTCAGAGCTCCCCTTCAGGGCGCCCCTCAGGGCTGCCGTCAGGGCTCCCCTTCTGCTCTCCCCTTCAGGACTCCCCTCAGGGCTCCAATTCAAGGATTCCCTCAGGGCTCCCTTCAGGGCACTCCTTCAGGGCTCCCTTCAGGGCTCCTCCCCATCAGAGCTCCTCTCAGAGCTCCCCTTCAGGGCTCCCCTTTAGGGCTCCTTTCGGGGCTCCACTTCAGGCTTCTCTCAGGGTTCCCCTTCGGGGCTCCCCTCAGAACTCCCCTTCAGGGTTCCCCCTTAGGGCTTCCTTCAGGGCTCCCCTTGGAGCTCCCCATAAGGTCTCCCCCTTCAAGGCTCCCCCTCAGGGTTACCACTCAGGGCTGCCCTCAGGGCTCCCCTCTGAACTCCACCTCAGGGCTCCCCCTCAGGGCTCCCCCGCCCCTTCAGAGCTCCCTTCAGGGTTCCCCTCCGGGCTCCCCTTCAGAGCTCCCTTCAGGGCTCCCTTTCAGGGCTCCCTTTCAGGGTTCCCCTCAGAGCTCCCCTTCAGGGCTCCCCTTCAGGGCTCCCCTTCAGGGCTCCCTTCAGAGCTCTTTTCAGGGCTCCCCTCCGGGCTCCCCTCAGAGCTCTCTTCAGGGTTCCCCTTCAGGGCTCCCTTCAGGGCTCCCCTCAGGGCTCCCCTCAGGGCTCCCCTTCAGGGCTCCCCTTCAGGGCTCCCTTCAGAGCTCCCTTCAGGGCTCCCCTCCGGGCTCCCCTCAGAACTCTCTTCAGGGTTCCCCTTCAGGGCTCCCTTCAGGGCTCCCCTCAGGGCTCCCCTCAGGGCTCCCCTTCAGGGCTCCCTTCTGGGTTCCCCTTCAGGGCTTCCCTCAGGGATCCCCTTCACGGCTCCGCTCAGAGCCTCTCTTTAGGGCTCCCCTCAGGACTCCCCCTCATAGCTGTCCTTCAGGGCTCCCCTCAGGGCCCCACTTCAGGGCTCCCCTCAGAGCTCCCTTCAGGGCTCCCCTTCAGGACTCCCCCTCAGGGCTACCCTCAGGGCTCCTCTTCAGGGCTCCCCTCAGGGCTCCCCTCAAGGCTCCCCTTCAGGTCTCCGTTCAGGGCCCGCCTCAGCGCTCCCCTTCAGGGCTCCCCTCAGAGCTCCCTTCAGGGCTCCCCTCAGAACTCCCCTTCAGGGCTCCCCCTCAGGGCTCCCCTCAGGGCTCCTCTTCAGGGCTCTTCTCAGGGCTCCCCTTCTGGAGAACCATATACCTTCTTCAGAAGAACAAGAGCTCTCTCTGGAGAACCAGACATCCGTTAGGAGAACCAAAGCTCATTTCAAGAGAACTCCCTCAGGAGAACCAAAGCTTTTTCAGAAGAACCAGAGGTTCCATGTGAGAACAAGAGCTCCCGCAGCATAATCTGAGCTCACTTAGGACAACTAGAGCTCCCTGATAACTGAAGCTCCCTCGGGAGCTCACAATTCCCTCATGAGAACTACAGTTGCGTTAGGAGAATGGTACCTTCCATACACTTCACCAGCACCAATATACACACACACACACCTTCCATACACTTCACCAGCACCAATATACACACACACACACCTTCCATACACTTCATCAGCACCAATATACACACACACACACCTTCCATACACTTCACCAGCACCAATATACACACACACACACCTTCCATACACTTCACCAGCACCAATACACACACACACACACCTTCCATACACTTCATCAGCACCAATATACACACACACACACCTTCCATACACTTCACCAGCACCAATATACACACACACACACCTTCCATACACTTCACCAATATACATAAAAAGTTAACTAGTGACGACCTGCCCTTACCGTACTGAGCCAAGTGTCTAGGGAGACTGGTGTGAGCTGAGCCTCACCAGTCCCTCCCTCATCTGTGAGCTCACCTGTGCAACGCTCATCTCACACACAGCTGTGGTGAAGCGTCGTCACACAGCTGTGGAGAAGCGTCGTCACACAGCTGTGGTGAAGCGTCGTCACACAGCTGTGGTGAAGCGTCGTCACACAGCTGTGAGTGACGCAGTTCTGGCCAAGGACGTCCACGCCCTAACCTCCCTCACGCCGCCAAACAAGCCATATGGAGATGTGTTTACGACAGTCAGTTACCCAGACATCTGTGATGCTACACGCTGCCTTCCTGACCTGTGTTAACAACCCTCACCAACTGCCTGTCATACCAATTATTACTTTAATTATTCAGAAATAAACTATGTTAATTATTGTTTTTGGCAAGCCGCGCCTTCCTGCAGGTACGTGACCCTGGTTAATGGACACGTACTAGTTAATGATCACGTATTAACCAGTTCATCTGAACCATTAACTGAACTGCTTAATGGTTAGGGTGAACTGGTTAATGGTTAGGGTGAACTGGTTAATAGTTAGGGTGAACTGGTTATGGCAGTATTAATAGTAAAGTTAGCGGTTACTCCTAATCTTAAAAGTTAAGATTATTTTATTAGGATAAAAGCCATTTTAATTGTAATATAAATGTTTACATCAATGATTATTTTACTAGTTAAGTTAATGGTTATGTTAATGGTAATGTCAGTAGTTATATTAATGTTTATGTTAATGGCAATGGTAAAGATAATGGCTATGAGAAAGTTGGTATGAGCCATGGCGAGGAGTCGAACCTGTGCTCTGAGCACTACCAAGCACACGCCTTATACCACTGCTCTGAGCACTACCAAGCACACGCCTTATACCACTGCTCTGAGCACTACCAAGCACACGCCTTATACCACTGCTCTGAGTACTACCAAGCACACACCTTATACCACTGCTCTGAGTACTACCAAGCACACGCCTTATACCACTGCTCTGAGCACTACCAAGCACACGCCTTATACCACTGCTCTGAGCACTACCAAGCACACGCCTTATACCACTGCTCTGAGCACTACCAAGCACACGCCGTACTCTGGCTTGTAATCTGACTTGTATTCTGGCTTGTACTGTGGCTTGCACTCTGGCTTGCACTCTGGCTTCTACTCTGGCTTGCACTCTGGCTTGTACTCTGGCTTGTACTCTGGCTTGCACTCTGGCTTGTACTCTGGATTGTACTCTGGCTTGTAATCTGGCTTGTACTCTGGCTTGCACTCTGGCGTGTATTCTGGCTTTCACTATGGCTTGTACTCTGGCTTGCATTCTGGCTTGTACTCTGGCTTGCACTCTGACTTGTACTCTGGCTTATACTCTGGCTAGTGCTCTGGCTTGCACTCTGGCTTGTAATCTGGTTTGTACTCTGGCTTTTACGCTGGCTTATACTCTGGCTTGCACCCTGGCGTGTACTCTGGCTTGTACTCGGGCGTGTACTCTGGCTTTCACTCTGGCTTGCACTCTAGCTTGCACCCTGACTTGCACTCTGGCTTTCACTCTGGCTTGCACTCTGGCTTGCACCCTGACTTGAACTCTGGCGTGTACTCTGGCTTGCACCCTGGCTTGCACCCTGACTTGCACTCTGGCTTGTACTCTGGCTTCCACTCTAGCTTGCACCCTGGCTTGTACTCTGGCTTGTACTCGGGCGTGTACTCTGGCTTTCACTCTGGCTTGCACTCTAGCTTGCACCCTGACTTGCACTCTGGCTTGCACTCTGGCTTGCACCCTGACTTGAACTCTGGCGTGTACTCTGGCTTGCACCCTGGCTTGCACCCTGACTTGCACTCTGGCTTGTACTCTGGCTTCCACTCTAGCTTGCACCCTGACTTGCACTCTGGCTTGCACTCTGGCTTGCACCCTGACTTGCACTCTGGCTTGTACTCTGGCTTCCACTCTAGCTTGCACCCTGGCTTGTACTCTGGCTTGTACTCTGGCTTGCACTCTGGCTTGTACTCTAGCTTGCACCCTGACTTGCACTCTGGCTTGCACTCTGGCGTGTACTCTGGCTTGCACTCTGGCTTGTACTCTAGCTTGCACCCTAACTTGCACTCTGGCTTGCACCCTGACTTGCACTCTGGCTTGCACTCTGGCGTGTACTCTGGCTTGCACTCTGACTTGCACTCTGACTTGCACTCTGGCTTGCACTCTGGCGTGTACTCTGGCTTGCACTCTGGCTTGCACTCTGGCGTGTACTCTGGCTTGCACTCTGGCTTGCACCCTGACTTGCACTCTGGCTTGTACTCTCGCTTCCACTCTAGCTTGCAGCCTGACTTGCACTCTGGCTTGCACTCTGGCTTGCACCCTGACTTGCACTCTGGCTTGTACTCTGGCTTCCACTCTAGCTTGCACCCTGTCTTGTACTCTGGCTTGTACTCTGGCTTGCACTCTGGCTTGTACTCTAGCTTGCACCCTGACTTGCACTCTGGCTTGCACTCTGGCGTGTACTCTGGCTTGCACTCTGGCTTGTACTCTAGCTTGCACCCTAACTTGCACTCTGGCTTGCACCCTGACTTGCACTCTGGCTTGCACTCTGGCGTGTACTCTGGCTTGCACTCTGACTTGCACTCTGGCTTGCACTCTGGCTTGCACTCTGGCGTGTACTCTGGCTTGCACTCTGGCTTGCACTCTGGCTTGCACTCTGGCTTGCACTCTGGCGTGTACTCTAGGAGTTCTACGCTATTCCATAAATGTGGGAAAATAAATCATTAAGGTGATTTATCAGTAAGAAGTTCAGTCGGAGCCATGAGTGGGGTTCGAAGCTGCGCTCTGGGTAGTCCCAAGACCTCAGACCACTACGGTGCTGTAAGCTACTACAGTCCAGTCCACACACGAGGAAAAATGCCAATTAGGTAAAAATATTAACGAAATCTACAAAAAAGTGTTACCGGATTTGGCCGCCATCTTGAAAAAAGATGGCGGCCAAAAACTTATTTGTAAAAACCTGCTTAGAACTCAGTTTAAAAATTGATCGACATATGAAATAATCTCCACAAAAGGAACTATACATTTTTCTAGTGCATGCAGAGTTTTGACGCTTCAGACGGGAGACTGTTCTAATTTGCTTGTTAACACCCCTAGTTACGTCACAAGGAGTTACGTCACAAGGAGTTACGTCACAAGGAGTTACGTCACAAGGAGTTACGTCACAAGGAAACTGGTCGTGTGTGCTATCTTGAAGCATGATTTGAGCTCTTACATCAACTGTTGAAATTTCTTTTGTTTCCTGGAGTAGGGACAGTTAACCTGACATTAATTAGTATTTTGAAGTAAAAAATGT
This sequence comes from Procambarus clarkii, assembly GCF_040958095.1. Classification (NCBI taxonomy): domain Eukaryota; kingdom Metazoa; phylum Arthropoda; class Malacostraca; order Decapoda; family Cambaridae; genus Procambarus; species Procambarus clarkii. The sequence continues at coordinate 18,723,729 of NC_091151.1, read as the reverse complement.
TCTTATTTTGAAGAATTTTTTTTTGGAGACTGCACAGTGTGGAGATTGTGTTCAATGTGGAGACTGTGCTCAGTGTGGAGACTGCACCATATGGAGACTATGCACCGTGTGGAGATTGTGCACAGCGTGGAGACTGTGCACAGTGTGATGACTGAGGACAGTGTGAAGACTGTGCACATTGTGGAGACTGTGCACACTGTGGAAACTGTGCACTTTGCGAAAATGTAAACACTATAGAGACTCTGCACAATATGGAGGCTGTGCACTGTGGGACACTGTGCACAGTGTTGAGACTGTGTACTGTGTGGACACTGTGCACAATGTGGAGAATGTGTATTGTGTCTTGACTGGGCACAATGTGGAAACTGTGCACAGTGTAGAGACTGTGCACAGTGTAGAGACTGTGCACAGTGTGCTGACTCTGCTGCCGGAAATTCCTACACTATTTACTAATCCTTAACATAAGATGCAAGTGAAAAGTTGCTGTTTTTAGGTTAAATAAATATTAAATAAACGTAATAAATTACGTTAGTTAAGCCTACTAAGAGTTTGTGTCCGTGGCAACTTTGTACTGGAAAATGAGGCGGATTCGTCACCTGGCCCCAGAGGTGGTGGATGTGCAGGACGTGTCTAGGTTATATATATATTAGGCTTAGAGACTGTTCACAGTGTGGAAACTGTGCACTGTTTGGAAACTGTGCACCATGGGGAGACTATGCACAGTGTGAAGACTGTGCACCGTGGGGAGACTATGCACAGTGTGAAGACTGTGCACTGTTTGAAAACTGTGCAACGTGTGGAGACTGTGCACAGTGTGGGGAATGTGAACAGTATGGAGACTGTGCACAGTGTGGAGAATGTGCACTATGTGGAGACTGTGCACTGTGTGGGGACTATGCATAGTGTGAGAAGCGTAAATTGAGACATAGATCTTGCACCACACCTGCGACAGGTGTGCAATTGCACACCTGAAGCAGGAAAAGGCGGGTCTACGTCTCCGGGGGTTCGGGGGGCGGGGGGGTCCCAGTTGGAGGGCGTGTGTGGTGCCGCTGGCCCCTTGTGTGTCGCGGGGGGAAGGGGGGCTTGTACTCTGGCTTGCACTCTGACTTGTACTCTGGCTTGTACTCGGGCTTGTACTCTGGCTTGCCCTCTGGCATGTACTCTGGCTTGTCCTCTGACTTGCACTCTGGCTTGTACTCTATCTTGCACTCTGGCTTGCACTCTGGCTTGCACCCTGACTTGTACTCTGGCTTGTACTCTGGCTTGCACTCTAGCTTGTACTCTGGCTTATACTCTGGCTTGCCCTCTGGCATGTACTCTGGCTTGTCCTCTGACTTGCACTCTGGCTTGTACTCTATCTTGCACTCTGGCTTGCACTCTGGCTTGCACCCTGGCTTGCACTCTGGCTTGCACCCTGACTTGCACTCTGGCTTGCCCTCTGGCTTGCACTCTGACTTGCACTCTGGCTTGCACTCTGACTTGCACCCTGACTTGCACTCTGGCTTGCCCTCTGGCTTGCACTCTGACTTGCACTCTGACTTGCACTCTGGCGTGTACTCTGGCTTGCACTCTGGCGTGTACTCTGGCTTGCACTCTGGCTTGCACTCTGGCTTGCACTCTGGCTTGCACCCTGACTTGCACTCTGGCTTGCCCTCTGGCTTGCACTCTGACTTGCACTCTGACTTGCACTCTGGCTTGCACTCTGGCTTGCACTCTGGCGTGTACTCTGGCTTGCACTCTGGCTTGCACTCTGGCTTGCACCCTGGCTTGCACTCTGGCTTGCCCTCTGGCTTGCACTCTGACTTGCACTCTGGCTTGCACTCTGGCTTGCACTCTGGCGTGTACTCTGGCTTGCACTCTGGCTTGCACTCTGGCGTGTACTCTGGCTTGCACTCTGGCTTGCACTCTGGCTTGCACTCTGGCGTGTACTCTGACTTGCACTCTGGCTTGCACTCTGGCTTGCACTCTGGCGTGTACTCTGGCTTGCACTCTGGCTTGCACTCTGGCTTGCACTCTGGCGTGTACTCTGGCTTGCACTCTGGCTTGCACTCTGGCGTGTACTCTGGCTTGCACTCTGGCTTGCACTCTGGCTTGCACTCTGACTTGCACTCTGGCTTGCACTCTGGCTTGCACTCTGGCGTGTACTCTGGCTTGCACTCTGGCTTGCACTCTGGCTTGCACCCTGTCTTGTACTCTGGCTTGCACTCTGGCGTGTACTCTAGGAGTTCTACGCTATTCCATAAATGTGGGAAAATAAATCATTAAGGTGATTTATCAGTAAGAAGTTCAGTCGGAGCCATGAGTGGGGTTCGAAGCTGCGCTCTGGGTAGTCCCAAGACCTCAGACCACTACGGTGCTGTAAGCTACTACAGTCCAGTCCACACACGAGGAAAAATGCCAATTAGGTAAAAATATTAACGAAATCTACAAAAAAGTGTTACCGGATTTGGCCGCCATCTTGAAAAAAGATGGCGGCCAAAAACTTATTTGTAAAAACCTGCTTAGGACTCAGTTTAAAAATTGATCGACATATAAAATAATCTCCACAAAAGGAACTATACATTTTTCTAGTGCATGCAGAGTTTTGACGCTTCAGACGGGAGACTGTTCTAATTTGCTTGTTAACACCCCTAGTTACGTCACAAGGAGTTACGTCACAAGGAGTTACGTCACAAGGAGTTACGTCACAAGGAGTTACGTCACAAGGAGTTACGTCACAAGGAAACTGGTCGTGTGTGCTATCTTGAAGCATGATTTGAGCTCTTACATCAACTGTTGAAATTTCTTTTGTTTCCTGGAGTAGGGACAGTTAACCTGGCATTAATTATTATTTTGAAGTAAAAATGTTCTTATTTTGAAGAATTTTTTTTGGAGACTGCACAGTATGGAGATTGTGCTCAATGTGGAGACTGCTCAGTGTGGAGACTGTGCTCAGAGTGGAGACTGTGCTCAGAGTATAGACTGTGCTCAGAGTGGAGACTGTGCTCAGTGTGGAGACTGTGATCAGTGTGGAGACTGTGATCAGTGTGGAGACTGTGCTCAGTGTGGAGACTGTGCTCAGTGTGGAGACTGTGCTCAGTGTGGAGACTGTGCTCAGAGTATAGACTGTGATCAGTGTGGAGACTGTGATCAGTGTGGAGACTGTGATCAGTGTGGAGACTGTGCTCAGTGTGGAGACTGTGCTCAGTGTGGAGACTGTGCTCAGTGTGGAGACTGTGCTCAGAGTATAGACTGTGATCAGTGTGGAGACTGTGATCAGTGTGGAGACTGTGATCAGTGTGGAGACTGTGATCAGTGTGGAGACTGTGCTCAGTGTGGAGACTGCTCAGTGTGGAGACTGCTCAGTGTGGAGACTGTGCTCAGTGTGGAGACTGTGCTCAGTGTGGAGACTGTGCTCAATGTAGAGACTGTGCTCAGAGTATAGACTGTGCTCAGTGTGGAGACTGCACCATATGGAGACTTTGCACCGTGTGGAGATTGTGCACAGTGTGATGACTGTGGACAGTGTGAAGACTGTGCACATTGTGGAGACTGTGCACACTGTGGACTATGTGTGTACAGTGTGAATACTGTGCACTGTGTGAAGACTGTGCACAGTGTGGAAATTGTGCAATTTTTGGAGACAGTGCACAGTATAGAGACTGTGTACTGTGTGGAGACTGCGCACAGTATGGAGACTGTGCTTCGTGTGGAGACTGTGCACCGTATGAAGACTATGCTCAGTGTGGGAGACTGTGCATCGTGTGATGACTGTGCAACGTGTAGAGACTATGCACAGTGACGATACGGTGCACGGTGTGGAGACTGTGTACTGTGTGGAGACTGTACACAGTGTGGAGACGCTGTATAGTGTGGAGATTGTGCAAAGTGAAGAGACTGTGCACAATGTGGAAGCAGTGCCCCGTATGTAGACTGTGCAGCGTGTGAAAACGTTGCACAGTGTAGAGAAGTGTGAAGAATGTGCCCACTGTGGAAACTGTGCACTCTGTGAAAATGTAAACACTATGGAGACTGTGCACAATATGGAGGCTGTGCACTGTGTGGACACTGTGCACAGTGTTGAGACTGTGTACTGTGTGGACACTGTGCACAGTGTGGAGAATGTGTATTGTGTTTTGACTATGCACAATCAAATCAAATCAAATCATATCAAATGTTTATTTAGGTAAGGTACATACATACAAGAGATTTTACAAAGAGTGATGGATTTATAGATAGAGCTAGTACATACAATGCCTAAAGCCACTATTACGCAAAGCGTTTCGGGCATAAAAAACTTAAATGACTAAAGCTTAATACTAATTGAGCATAAAGAATAAAATGAAAACATGGAATGAAAACATAGCTGAAAAAGCAGCACAAATACAATTCGGTAGACAAACAGCGCTCTTTTAAAAAAACAGACATTGGATGACATTAGAGGGGTTAGGTAGGTTACAGGGAATTTATTAGGTAGTGCTTCGTTTTTATCTTAAACTGGTTGAGAGAGGTACAGTCTTTAACATGGTTGGGAAGGTCATTCTACATTCTGGGTCCCTTGATTTGTAGAGCATTTCTAGTTTGATTAAGTCGTACTCTTGGAATATCAAAACTGAATTTATTTCTGGTGTGGTGCTCATGGGCTCTGTTACAACCTTCAATGAAGTTTTTGAGGTCAGGATTGGCATTACAGTTCAGCGTTTTATATATGTATAATACACATGAGAGAATGTGCAGTGACTTAATATCTAACATCTTCAGAGATTTGAGTAGGGGTACCGAGTAATGTCTGGGGCCAGAGTTGGATATTGTCCTAATAGCAGCTTTGTGTTGAGTAATTAGAGGACATAAATGATTTTGGGTAGTAGAACCCCAAGCACAAATACCATAGTTGAGATATGGATAGATGAGGGAGTAATAGCGTGTCACCAGGGCAGGGCGGGGTACATAATATCTGATCTTAGAAAGAATGCCAACAGTTTTTGAAACTTTTTTTGATATATTTAGAATATGTCCCTGGAAATTCAGCTTGTGGTCAATGAGAATGCCAAGGAATTTGCCACCTAATTTGTTACAAATTTGGGTATTGTTAATTCTGAGATTTATTTCATTAGAGGATTTATTGCTAAACAGAATATAGAAAGTTTTGTCAATGTTAAGGGTGAGTTTGTTGGCAGTTAGCCAAAGATAGACTTTATTTAGCTCAGTATTTACTGTGGCATTTAGAGCCAGGGGGTCAGGACTGGAGTAAATGAAGATTGTGTCGTCAGCAAATAGAATTGGTTTGAGGTGTTATGAGGCATTTGGGAGGTCATTAATATAGATGAGAAAGAGGAGAGGGCCAAGTATGCTGCCCTGAGGAACACCAATGTTGATGGGTAAGGTGGGAGAAATTGAATTATTCACAGAAACATACTGGAGCCTGTCAGTAAGGTAAGATTTGAGGTATTGCAGGGAGTGTCCTCTGACTCCATAATGATGTAATTTAAGAAGAAGATTTTGGGGGTTGACAGTGTCAAAAGCCTTCCGCAGGTCCACAAATAACCCAACAGGGAACTTATTTTTATCAAGAGCTGCATGAATCAAGTTAATCATACTAATAAGTGCATCGTTAGTGCTTTTTTAGGGTCTGAAGGCATATTGACAGGAGCTAAGTATATTGTGTTTGGCTAGATAAGAGTAAAGCTGCTTGTAGATTAGTTTTTCAAATATTTTTGACAAGTTAGGCAGGATTGATATAGGTCTGTAGTTGTTAACATCTGTGAGATCACCACATTTGTGGACAGGGGTTACTCTCGCTTTTTTTTAGCATATCTGGAAAGGTTTGGAGTTCAAGTGAATTGTTGAAGAGCAATGCAATAGCAGGGGCTAAAGATCTGGAGACTTTTTTGTAAATTAAGGTTGGTATCTCCTCAAGGGCACTAGACTTGGTTTTAAGGAAAAGGATTATCTCATTAACGTCAATGGAATTAGTAGGCTTTAGGTACAGAGACTGTGGATAGTTACCCTGTAAGATAGTCCTTAATATCAGTACTGGAAGATGGAATATCATTTGCAAGGGATGTCCCAATGGAAGAGAAGAACGTATTGAACTCAATAGCAGAATCAGAGGCTGAAAGCTGACCATCGTTATTGGACAGGAGTGTTGGTTTGTTATTTAAAATCTTCTTAGATCCCAATATTTGTGAAATTGTGCTCCAAGTTTTTTTAATGTTGCTCTTTATTTGGGTAAATTTATCTTCGTAGTATTTAGTTTTGGCTTGTCTAATTATTTTAGATAGCAATAACGAGTAATTCTTTGAGAATTCTCTGGAGACGGTTCCTTACCTATACTTCTTCTCAAGGTCATGTTTTTTATTAATGGCTTTAAGTATTCCCTTTGTAAGCCAAGGATTGTTAAGCCTTTTGGTTGTGACTTGTTTTGTAAGCATAGGACAGTGGGTGTTATAAAGGCTAAGAGTTTTTTGAAGAAAAGATTGAACTGCTAGGTTGATGTCCTCTATGTTACCTAACTCGGACTCCCAGTTGACATTATCAGCAGCAGTTATAAAATTGTCAACAGCAGTTTCATTGTGCAGCCTAAAGCTTAACTCCCTTGTCTCTAGAGGCGGTTTGTTAATGTTTGTTAAGAGAAATGTGGGGTAATGGTCTGTAGTGCTATCGGTGATTATACCTGAAGTGGAGAGGTTATGTTGGTCCAGATGTGATCTAGAGTCGTGGCAGTACTATCAGTGATTCTAGTAGGTCTAGTGATTAAGGGTATGAGGAAGCAGGAATTCATACAGTTGAGGAAGCTAACAGCAATAGGGTGTTCAGGCTCACAGAGGTCAATATTGAAGTCCCCTGTGACAATTAGATGGTTTTTGTTCAGTCTGTTATCTAGTATTAGATTTCTAAGGTTTGAGTTGAATTCGGACACAACAGTGTTAGGAATTCTATAGACTGCACCCACAGACAGGACAGACTCGGCCCCCTTGACTCTGAAACTGGCGAAGATATACTCCCCACAGCAGTCTCTAGTTCTAATTACTTTTAAGCATGTTAGTTCTTGGTGGTAGTAAAGAGCAGTGCCACCACCTCTTTGAAGTTGACGACAGTTGTGAATTGCCGAGTAGTTAGGCATGTTAAAGAGTTGAGTAGCATCCTCTTTCAACCACATTTCAGTAAGTATAATAAAAGACAATTTGTTGTCAATAGTTTCAATCGAAGCACTAACATTTTCGAAGTGTTTACCTAGGGATCTAACGTTCAAGTTAATTACAGAGATATTGTGATTATGTGTTAATACATTGTTTACATCATGTGCTGTAAAATATCTGCAATTTTGATCATTAAAGTGATGATTGTCACAGATAGTGGATAAGAGGTTTAGTTCTGGGTCTATACTTGTCTGCATAAAAAGGCTGGTTGCAGGAAAACAAGGCAAGAATGGCAATAACAAAATAGAATTTTGATATAGAAGGGGGAAAAATATATAAACAAGACTATACAATACAAAAACAAAATGAACAAAAAAGAAAAATGAGGTAGATTGCTTACAAGTACTCTCCGGTACACTGTAAGTAACAATTTGCAATTTGAGACACAGGCAAAGCCAGGGGTACAATGGAGTAAGGGAGTATGGCGAGGCTAGGTAACCTAGGTAATAAATGAAATCAAAGAAAAAAGTTGAATAATAAACATAGGCAAATTTAAGCTAATGATTATTAACGACCTAAATAAATATTAATGCACTCAATTAATTAAGTTCAATAAATGACTAGTAAAGAGTAAATTAAAAATTATTTTAAAAAGTGAAACAAGGAGACTTAGAATACCTAGCCCACACTAGGTGACAAGAGTATGAACATTTTGATTGCTGTTTGGGCGTCACGGCGAGTGATCTACGTTTTAATTATTTTGTGGTGGGATAGCTAATGCTTTGGTGACATGTTATACATATGATCTTGTAGAAAATTTTATTGCCAACACATTGATACCAAAATGAAATACGTAGCTTGAGAATTGGTGTCAGGAGAGTTAAAAGATTACACACTTTTTGGTGTTTACACTCAAGAGCCCAAAACGCCGCACGCACAATGCGCTAGTTTTTTTTTCACGGGGCCCGCGCGCTTTAAAGTGTTAAGGAGGCATTTAGGGCGCTTTACACTGCCTACGTGAGGCCAGTCTTAGAGTACGCCGCGTCATTATGGAGTCCCCACAAGAACAAACACATAAGGAAACTGGAAAAGGTTCAGAAGTTTGCAACAAGATTCGTCCCAGCATTACGAGGGATGGGGGCATGAAGAGCGCCTGAAGGAACTGAGCCTTACGACACTAGAAAAAAAGAAGGGAGAGGGGGGGATATGATAGGAGCATATAAAATACTTAGGGGGATTAACGGAGTGGAAATAGACGAAATGTTCACATGGAATAGTAACAGAATGAGGGGACATGGGTGGAAGCTCGAAACTCAGATGAGTCACAGAGTTGTTAGGAAGTTTTCTTTTAGCGTGAGAGTAGTGGAAAAATGGAATGCACTTAAGGAGCAGGTTGGGGAAGCAAATTCTATTCATACTTTTAAAACTAGGAATGATAGGGAAATAGGACCGGAGTCATTGCTGTAAACAACTGATGGCTCGAAAAGCAGGATCCAAGAGTCAATGCTCGATCCTGCAGGCACAAATAGGTGAGTACAAATAGGTGAGTACACAAACACACACACACACACAGATCAGAGAGAGAGAATAGTTAACTAGGCACCATTAGAGGAGTTTGGGATTACCAGTGGGGAGGGGAGAAAGTTTTTGCTAGAGTTTGATGTGACGAAGGTTATAGGCCTGGATGGAATCTCACCATGGATATTAAAGGAAGGAGCAGAAGCACTGTGCTTGTCACTCTCCATGGTGTATAACAAAGCAATGGTAACAGGTGAACTGCCCAAAATTTGGAAAACAGCAAATGTAGTCCAGATATACAAGAAGAGGGATAGACAGGAAGCACAGGCCAGTGTCCCAACTTGCATTCCATGCAAGTTGATGGAGAAGATTGTGTGAAAAAACTAGTGGAACATCCGGAGTGAAAAAACTTCGTAACACAACATCAGCATGATTTCAAAGAAAAGAATAATTGAATTCTACGACCAAGTAACACAAATCAGGCAAGGAAGAGAGGAGTGGGCAGACTGCATATTTTTGGATTGCCAGAAAACCTTTGACACATTACCACACAAGAGACTATTGCACAAGCTAGAGATGCAGGCATGAGTGAAAGGGAAGGTACTCCATTGGTTAAGGGAGAATCTAAGCAACAAGACAGCGAGTCACTGTGTGGGGTGAGGTCTCAGAGTGGCGAGGCGTCATCAGTGGAACCCCACAGGGATCAGTCCTTGCACCTATACTGTTTCAGATATATGTAAATGATCTCCCAGAGGGAAAAGACTAGTTCCTCTCAATGTTTGCTGATGATGCAAATACTATAAGAAGGATTAAAACAAAGGAAGATAGTATGAGACTGCAAGATGACCTAGACAAGGTGAAGGAATTTTCCAATAATGGGCTACTAACCCAAGTAAATGTAAGGTAAAACTAAGAGGATGGAACAGGAGGCCAGATATAGGATACCGAATAGGAGACAAAGTTCTCCATAAAACGAACAGAGAGAAAGATGATGGAGTTGATAACATGGCAAACCCTTCACTTGAAGCCCACATGTAAAGAATATCATCAGCGGCGTATGTGAGGCTGACTAACATCAGTACTGCCTTCAGAAACCTGTGTAAGGAATTCTTCAGAACCTTGTATACCACATATGTAAGACCAGTCTTGGTGTATGCGGCACCAGCATGGAACCCGTACCTTGTCAAGCACAAGACGAAGCTGGAAAACGTTCAGAGGTATGCCCCTAGGCTAGTCCCAGAACTAAGAGGCATGAGTTATGAGGAAAGGCTGCGTGAACTGCACCACACGTCGCTGGAAGACAGAAGAGTAGGGGGGAAGACATGATAACATAAAATTCTCAGAGGAATTAACAGGGTAGATAATTTAATAATTTCATTGTCAGGGGAAAGCTCCAAGCCATTACAACTTTATAGCACTGGGAAGGGGGGTCAGGATAAGGATTTGGGATGGGACAGGGGAAAGGAATGGTGCCCAACCACCTTGATGGTCGGGGGTTGAACGCCGACCTGCATAAAGCGAGACCGTCACTCTACCGTCCAGTCAAAGTGAGTTTACAGGGTAGATAAATGCTGATTATTTAACACGGGTGGTACTCGAACAAGGGGACACAGGTGGAAGCTAAGTACCCAAATGACCCAGAGTCATCTGAAAGAACTTTTTTAGTGTCAGAGTAGGTAATAAATAGAATGAGCTAGGAAGTGATGTGGTGGAGGCAGACTCCATTAAGGAGTCTTACTACATCTTATTTGGAAGCAAATCATCAAATGCAATTCAGCTACAGATAGACAACATTAACATCAGTAATAAAAATGATGGCAAGTTTCTTGGCCTATTCCTAGACAAGAGACTCAACTTCAGCACCCACATTCAACACATAACTAAGAAAGTCTCTAAGACAGTTGGTATACTCTCCAAAATCAGATATTATGTTCCTAACTCTTCTCTCCTCTCACTATAGTATGCACTAATCTACCCGTATCTTAATTATGGTATCTGTGCATGGGGGTCTACCACTGCAAACCACCTTAAGCCCATCATCACGCAGCAAAAATCTGCTATCAGAATAATAACTAACTCTGGTTTCAGACAACACTCAGCTCCCTTGTTTAAATCCCTAAACTTGCTAAATATTAACTCCCTCCACACATTCTCTTGTGTCAACTACATTTACAAAACCCTGTTCTTAAATGCAAACCATGCTCTGAAACTTTCCCTGGACAGATGTAATAGGACCCATTATCACCACACCAGAAATAAATATCTCTTTGATATCCCCAGGGTCAAACTTAATCTGTGTAAACACTCTATGCAAATTAAGGGACCTAGTCTATGGAACTCACTCCCTAGTGAATTGAAAAACTGTAAAACTTTTGCCTTATTTAAAAGCAAAACCAAAAAGTACCCAATTTCATCTTCTTAGTTTCCTACACTGAGCTTTAAATTTGCTCTGTACCTAGTGTTACCCAATCTCCTAATTTTTATGTAATATCAAACAACCTTATCATTGTGTTCATTGCTGTCTTCTTTTATGTGCTAGCCATATGCTGTATTGTGACTACCAATTTTTGTCAACTACCATTCAAGCTGTCATTGCAATCAGTCTTAGCTACCTATGTGCTTTAATATACTGTACCTACAATTTTCTCTCATCTTTTTTTCATTCCATATAACTATCATTTTTTTTTGTCTATAAATTTTGCAAGTATTTACCTCCTTAAAATTTTCTTAGATTAAGGACCTGCCCGAAACGCTGCGCGTACTAGTGGCTTTACAAGACTGTAATTACCATATTATGTATCCTCACATTCCCAATGTACCTTCTTGTATATGCATAAATAAATAAATAAATAAATAAATAAATAAATAAATAAATAAATTAACAGTTGCAAATGTAGATATGATAAATGTCGAGAAGCTCAGGAATCTGTACAACAGTAGATTGACAGTTGAGAGGCGGGATCAAAGAGTTGAAGCTCAACCCCCATAAGCACGTCAAGGTGAGTATAAATAGGTGAAAACACACACACACAGTAAAGGTTCAAAAATATTTATTAATCTAAGAACATTGGGAAGGCGGGGCTAGGAGCTAAGCTCAACCCCACAAGCACTTCTAGGTTAGTACACACTTTATTACAAATATAGTCAATTACGACTGAACATAAAATATGTAAATTAAAAAAAATAAAAGGTAAGGTAATTATGAAGAGAATATGTTTTGTTTAATTGTCAGGGGAAAGCGCTAAGCTATTACGACTTTAATAGCATTTGGAAGGGGTCAGGATAAGGATTTGGGATGGAACGTGGGGGAACGAATGGTTCCCAACCACTTGGACGGTCGGGGATTGAACGCCGACCTGCAGGAAGGGAGAACGTCGCTTCATGCATTTTATTGCATTCTTCATGCAATAACGTTGTGCCTTTTATGCCGAACTTTAAACACACCCAAGATATTTCTTTCATAATTCATCTCGGCAATTCTTGCATACCTCTCCTCGATATTTAGTTCATTAATCTCCTCGGCACCTCCTTCATACCTCGTCTCTTGCGTGTCCCGGGGCATCAGTTTTGTCCTAGATTTCCTTGCTTTCTCTGCCTCCTCCATGGCTTGAATTTCCGTCTTCTGCCTCTCTATCCTAAGTTGTAATAACAAGGGAAAGATTGCCTTTGCCTCAGCTTTCAGCAGACTTCGTGTTTCAAAAACCTTATCGCTGAGCTTCTGTATTGTCTCGTCGAGCTAACTTTACTTTACTGCGAGCTGAAATATTTCATCAAATACCGCTTGTTTCTGTTTTGGCAAATCTAGTCCCAATGCACGAAGATATTTAATTTTCCTGACACGCGTCTTTGTTATTGCCCATCTCTCTAAATCTTTCTTTGCAAACTCTTCTCTCTCCCGCTCTATTCGGCAGACGAGTTGTTTAAGCTCATAGCCGAAGACTTTCTTAGTGGTGGAGGCTTCACCTTCCACTTGGTGCTGCTCCTCCTCCTCTCTCTTCCGCTTCAGAGACATTCTGGCGAGAAGTGAATACTTTTTATTGTAATGACTTACTAACATGTGATAAATATCACAGATGAACTTAAATATAGTGAGGCTCAAAATGTCGATGACCCTCGCTCTCTCTCTCAATGGATCGTTCACAAGGTGGCTGAAGAGATGCCCTGATGTAGAGCATGTTGTGGCATACTCTTATGTAGTTAGTGTAGTTGTGTTAGTGTGTAGTGGAGTTAGTGCATGTCTTATGTCGTTAGTGTAGTTGTGTTAGTGTGTAGTGGAGTTAGTGCATGTCTTATGTAGTTAGTGTAGTTGTGTTAGTGTGTAGTGGAGTTAGTGTGTAGTGGAGTTAGTGCATGTCTTATGTCGTTAGTGTAGTTGTGTTAGTGTGTAGTGGAGTTAGTGTGTAGTGGAGTTAGTGCATGTCTTATGTAGTTAGTGTAGTTGTGTTAGTGTGTAGTGTAGTTAGTGTGTAGTGGAGTTAGTGTGTAGTGGAGTTAGTGTGTAGTGGAGTTAGTGTGTAGTGGAGTTAGTGCATGTCTTATGTAGTTAGTGTAGTTGAGTTAGTGTGTAGTGGAGTTAGTGTGTAGTGGAGTTAGTGCATGTCTTATGTAGTTAGTGTAGTTGTGTTAGTGTGTAGTGGAGTTAGTGTGTAGTGGAGTTAGTGTGTAGTGGAGTTAGTGCATGTCTTATGTAGTTAGTGTAGTTGAGTTAGTGTGTAGTGGAGTTAGTGTGTAGTGGAGTTAGTGCATGTCTTATGTAGTTAGTGTAGTTGAGTTAGTGTGTAGTGGAGTTAGTGTGTAGTGGAGTTAGTGCATGTCTTATGTAGTTAGTGTAGTTGAGTTAGTGTGTAGTGGAGTTAGTGCATGTCTTATGTAGTTAGTGTAGTTGTGTTAGTGTGTAGTGGAGTTAGTGTGTAGTGGAGTTAGTGCATGTCTTATGTAGTTAGTGTAGTTGTGTTAGTGTGTAGTGGAGTTAGTATGTAGTGGAGTTAGTGCATGTCTTATGTAGTTAGTGTAGTTGTGTTAGTGTGTAGTGTCGTTAGTGTGTAGTGTAGTTAGTGTGTAGTGGAGTTAGTGCATGTCTTATGTAGTTAGTGTAGTTGTGTTAGTGTGTAGTGGAGTTAGTGTGTAGTGGAGTTAGTACATGTCTTATGTCGTTAGTGTAGTTGTGTTAGTGCATGTCTTATGTAGTTAGTGTAGTTGTGTTAGTGTGTAGTGGAGTTAGTGTGTAGTGGAGTTAGTGCATGTCTTATGTAGTTAGTGTAGTTGTGTTAGTGTGTAGTGGAGTTAGTGTGTAGTGGAGTTAGTGCATGTCTTATGTAGTTAGTGCATGTCTTATGTAGTTAGTGTAGTTGTGTTAGTGCATGTCTTATGTAGTTAGTGTAGTTGTGTTAGTGTGTAGTGGAGTTAGTGTGTAGTGGAGTTAGTGCATGTCTTATGTAATTAGTGTAGTTGTGTTAGTGTGTAGTGGAGTTAGTGCATGTCTTATGTAGTTAGTGTAGTTGTGTTAGTGAGTAGTGGAGTTAGTGCATGTCTTATGTAGTTAGTGTAGTTGTGTTAGTGTGTACTGGAGTTAGTGCATGTCTTATGTAGTTAGTGTAGTTGTGTTAGTGTGTAGTGGAGTTAGTGCATGTCTTATGTAGTTAGTGTAGTTGTGTTAGTGAGTAGTGGAGTTAGTGCATGTCTTATGTAGTTAGTGTAGTTGTGTTGGTGTGTAGTGGAGTTAGTGTGTAGTGGAGTTAGTGCATGTCTTATGTAGTTAGTGTAGTTGTGTTGGTGTGTAGTGGAGTTAGTGCATGTCTTATGTAGTTAGTGTAGTTGTGTTAGTGTGTAGTGGAGTTAGTGCATGTCTTATGTAGTTAGTGTAGTTGTGTTGGTGTGTACTGGAGTTAGTGTGTAGTGGAGTTAGTGCATGTCTTATGTAGTTAGTGTAGTTGTGTTGGTGTGTAGTGGAGTTAGTGTGTAGTGGAGTTAGTGCATGTCTTATGTAGTTAGTGTAGTTGTGTTGGTGTGTAGTGGAGTTAGTGCATGTCTTATGTAGTTAGTGTAGTTGTGTTAGTGTGTAGTGGAGTTAGTGCATGTCTTTTGTAGTTAGTGTAGTTGTGTTGGTGTGTAGTGGAGTTAGTGCATGTCTTATGTAGTTAGTGTAGTTGTGTTGGTGTGTAGTGGAGTTAGTGTGTAGTGGAGTTAGTGCATGTCTTATGTAGTTAGTGTAGTTGTGTTAGTGTGTAGTGGAGTTAGTGTGTAGTGGAGTTAGTGTGTAGTGGAGTTAGTGCATGTCTTATGTAATTAGTGTAGTTGTGTTAGTGTGTAGTGGAGTTAGTGCATGTCTTATGTAGTTAGTGTAGTTGTGTTAGTGAGTAGTGGAGTTAGTGCATGTCTTATGTAGTTAGTGTAGTTGTGTTAGTGTGTAGTGGAGTTAGTGCATGTCTTATGTAGTTAGTGTAGTTGTGTTAGTGTGTAGTGGAGTTAGTGCATGTCTTATGTAGTTAGTGTAGTTGTGTTAGTGTGTAGTGGAGTTAGTGCATGTCTTATGTAGTTAGTGTAGTTGTGTTAGTGTGTAGTGGAGTTAGTGCATGTCTTATGTAGTTAGTGTAGTTGTGTTGGTGTGTAGTGGAGTTAGTGTGTAGTGGAGTTAGTGCATGTCTTATGTAATTAGTGTTGTTATATTAGTGTTTATTCATGTTAGTTCATGTCTTACGAAGTTATAATAGTTGTGTTAGTGTGTAGTAGATTTAGTGTACGTCTAAATAGTTAGTGTAGTGGTGTTAGTGTTGTTGTTGTTGTTAAAGATTCGCTACACACTAATACACTAATGTAGATAATGTATTAGTGTGTAGTGAATTTAGTGCAAGTCTTTGTAGTTAGTGTTGTTGTGTTAGGGTTTAGCAGGGTTAGTGCATGTGTTATGTAGTAAGAGTTGTTGAGTTTGTGTTTATTAAAGATAGTGCATGTCTTATGTAGTTAGAATAGTTGGGTTAGTGAGTAGTGGAGTTAATGCATTTCTTATGTAGTTATTGTAGTGTTGTTAGTGAATAGTGGAGTAAGTGCATGCCTTTGGTAGTTAGTGTAGTTGTATTAGTGTGAAATGAAGTTAGTGCATGTCATGAATTAAGTGCAGCGGTGTGAGTGTGTAGTGAAGTTTGTGACAGTCTTATGTAGTTAGTGCAGTTGTTTTAGTGTGTAGTGAGGTTAATGCATGTCTTATGTGGATAGCATAGTTGTCTTACTATGTAGTGGAGTTGATGCATGTTTTATGTAGTTAGTGTTGATGAGTTAGTGTGTAGTGGGGTTAGTATACGTCTTATGTATTAATGTGTAGAGTAGTTATTATTTCAATATTTATTATAGTAATAATTGATATATTTAATAATTATCACTCTTCCTTCTGCTTGGTCTTGAAGGAAGCCTCGGGTGAAAGAGGGCTGTGACGATCTGTCTGGAACCCGTAGGTGCGGGACCTGGACGTCCACCTCCCGGGGGTCGTGCGGCCCAGGCTCTGCTGCAGGAGGCTGGGGTCGTTCTTGCCCTTGACGGCGTGGTTCTTCTCCGGCCCCGACCACGACGGTCTCCGGGTTTGGAGTCTCTGTGCCCTTTTTCACCAACTTCGAGATCAACTCCGCAACTCACAGTTCCTGCGACGGCGCTGGAACCAATCGTATTGGCGTTTGCTTTTCCATTGGAGACTTTCGGTGCCGTGGAGAGGGGGGACCTACTGCATGGGTAACAGCTTCTCCTCTATATCAACCTACCCAGGCTTTACGCCCTGGAGAGGTCACTCCAGACTTCTAAAGCGCAACACCATAGTCTCCTGAGACTGACAGATGCCTACACCTATCATGTACTTTTTGTAATTGAGTTAGTGTGTAGTGGGTTAGAGCATGTTTTATGTAGTTAGTGCAGTTGTGTGAGTGTGAATAGAAGGTAGAGCAGGTATTATGCAGTTAGAATAGTTGTGTTCGTGTGTAGTGGAGTTAGTGCATGTCTGATGTAGTTAGTACAGTAGTTTTAGTGAGTAGAGGAGTTAGTGCTCATCTTATGAAGTTATTGTAGCCGTTTTAGTGTGTAGTGAAGTTAATGAATGTCTTATGAAGTTAGTGTAGTTGTGTTAGTGAGTAGTGGAGTTAGTGCATGTCATGACGTTAGTGTAGTTGTGTTAATGTGTAGTGAGTTAGTGCATGTCTTATTTAGTTAGTGTGGTAGTGTTAGTGAGTAGTTAAGTTAGTGCATGGCTTATGTACTAAGTGTAGTTTTAGTTTGTAGTGAAGTTAGTGCACGTCTTATGTAGTTAGTGTAGTTTTGTTAGCGTTTAGTGGGGTTAGTGCATGTGTTACATAGATAGTGTTGTTAAATTAGTGTTTATTGAAGGTAGTGCATGTCTTACGTCGTTAGAATAGTTGTGTTAGTGTGTAGTGGAGTTAGTGCATGTCTTATGTGGTTAGTGTAGTTGTTTGAGTGTTTAGTGAAGTAAGTGCATGTCTAAAGTAGATATTGTATTCCTGTTAGCGTGTAGTGAGGTTAATGCATGTTTTATGTGGATAGCATAGTTGTGTTAATATGTAGTGGAGTTAGTGCAGGTCTTAGATAGTTAATGATGTTGAATTTGTCTGTAGTGAGGTTAGAGCATATCTTACGTAGTTAGTGTAGTTGTGTTAGTGTGAAGTGAAGGTAGTGTATGTCATATGTAGTTATTGAAGTTGTTTTAGTGGGTCGTGAAGTTTGCGCAAGTCTTATGTAGTTCGTGTAGCTGAGTTAGTGTGTAGTGAGGTTAGTGAATGTTTTATGTAGTTAGTGAAGTTTTGTTAGTGTTTAGTGGGGTTAGTGTAAGTCTATGTAGTTAGTGTTGTTAAATTAGTGTTTTTGAAAGTAGTGCATGCCTTACGTAGTTAGAATTGTTGTGTTAGTGTGTAGCAGAGTTAATGCACGTCTTATGTAGATAGTGTAGTTGTGTTAGAGTTTAGTGGAGTAAATGCATTTCTTAGTAGTTTGTGTAGGGGTGTTAGTGAATAGTGGAGTTAGTGCATGTCTTTGGTAGTTAGTGTAGTTGTATTAGTGTGTAGTGAAGTTAGTGCATGTCATATGTAGTTAGTATTGATGTGGTAGTGTGTAGTAAGGTTAATACATGTCTTATGTGGATAGCATAGTTGTGTTTCTATGTGTTGGAGTTAGTGCATGTCTTATGTGGATAGCATAGTTGTGTTTCTATGTAGTGGAGTTAGCGCATGTCTTATGTAGTATTGATGTGTTAGTGTGTAGTGGACTTGGTGCAGGTCTTAGGTAGTTAGTGTTGTTGAGTTAGTGTGTAGTGAGGTTAGCGCATATCTTACGTAGTTAGTGTAGTTGTGTTAGTGTGAAGTGAAGGTAGTGTATGTCTGATGCAGTTATTGAAGTTGTTTTAGTGTGTCGTGATGTTAGAGCATGTCTTATGAAGTCATTGTAGTTGTTTTAATGTGTAGTTAAGTAAGTTTATGTCTAATGTAGTTAGTATAGTTCTGGTATTGTGTGGTGAAGTTAGTGCAAGTCTTATGTAGCTAGTGCAGTTCTGTTAGTGCATGTCTTATGTAGTTAGTGTAGTTGAGTTAAGGTGTAGTAAGATTAGTGCATGACATCTGTAGTTAGTGTAATTTTGTTAGTGTGTAGTGGAGTTAGTTCGTGTCATAAGTAGTCAGAATAGATGTGTTAGTGTGTCGTAGAGTTAATGTGTTGGGGAGTTAGTGCAATTCTTATGTAGTTAGGGAAGTTGTGTTAGTGTGTAGTGAAATTAGTGCATGTTTTTTGTAGTTAGTGTAGTTTTGTTAGTACTTAGTGGAGTTAGTGCATTGCTCATGTAGTTAGTGTACTTGTGTTAGTGTTCTGTTCTGGCCTGAGTGAGTTCGGGGTTATGGAACTTAAACCTGCTATGAGAGCTCTGGTTGTTGCACAAGACTGTTACTTGTGTACAGGTGGACATTGTCCCTCAACCACTCTCTGCCAGAACCGTCAACCGACCTCAGCAGCCACACTCCCGCTACCGTCGGTCAACCAACAATGAACACTGGAGTGCTTGAAATTTACTCAGAAGATCACCTTGTACGTCTCCTGATCTCGGAGAGGGGTTCAGCATCACACGTTTAGGGGTGCGACTCTAACACTGGCTTCAT
Source organism: Procambarus clarkii (assembly GCF_040958095.1). NCBI lineage: Eukaryota > Metazoa > Arthropoda > Malacostraca > Decapoda > Cambaridae > Procambarus > Procambarus clarkii. The sequence continues at coordinate 18,704,957 of NC_091151.1, read as the reverse complement.
TGTCCTGTGTACACACCCTACTTGAGCCGCCATGACATAAACACTTGCCATGATCGCTGGGCACACGATCAAACACAGGTAACGACTGTTATATTAGCTTACCACAGAGTTTGTGTCGAGGGTGCTCAGGTCTTGGTCCTCACAATGACGCCCATACAATCGATATAGGACTGCCTGTCACAAGGCTTCTTCTAGTCCTGACTTAAGCACTTTAAATCGTCCTCAGGCTTCACACATCAATGCCTGCTTGATTACCTCCTCTTGTAGG